>NW_027398540.1:0-10977 GCF_003265705.2 Callorhinus ursinus | reverse complement strand
ACAGCCGGGACTCCCGTGAGAACACATTAACACGGCCTCCTTGAGCGCCCGTCGGGGGCCTGGCAGGATCGGGCTGAGCCAAGAAAAGAAGATCCTTTTTTTTTCTTGAGGAAAATGATGGTCTCGGGTCTTGTCCCTCCCTGAGCCCACAGCCAGGCTAGTCGCTGCCAACACAGGCTGTCCCCTGGTGGCAGGCCCCAGGCCTCCTCATCCTCCTCCAATTTAAATTTTGGAGGTTGAAACTGCCTTTTGCAAACTTTCTTTCTTGCCTGGGGTCCTTGGGGGGAAAAATGGCCTAAATGAGAGAGATGTCACGAGGTTATCCATCCCAGCGTCCCTGTGACCAGAGATGCTCTCAATGGGGCTTTTGGAAGGGCTGTGCCTTGTTGGTGCCCCTGTCTGTGTCCTGAGCACTGCCAAGGGATTTGGTGGGATTCACAAAGTCATGAGTTTGGCAGCATTGGCTTCTGGGGTCTGTCCAGGCAGGGGGGCCAGTCTGGATAGGCAGGGGTGTCCACTCTGTGGGAGCCCTGGGTCTTGGGCCTAGCCCAAGTTCAGCTGGGCCTGGTGGTGAGTGGCCAAGGGGTCAGGCGCTGGAGACAGGAGCAGGCAGAGCCAGCACCCCTCCCTGTAGGACCAGGAGGAGAGCTCCATGTGGTGCCCTTGGCCAGGCACATCGAGGGCGTCGCTAGTGAGAGACTCTGGGTGGTGGGTGACCTCGGAACCTTCTCCAGGGATTGAAGCTGGCCTGTCACCTCACCCCGTCGACTTTGCACACTGGTGTGGTCCCCACCAAGTCACCTGCAGTGAGGGGCGGTGGGCATGGGCTCAGCCAGGTGGACTCAGGGACAGAACAGGTCCCTGTGGGAGGACATGGCTGGGTAGGGCCTGGGTCCCCAGGCACGGCAAGGGAGCAAGATTTTCGCTAACATGCTCCCCCTCTGTGGCCTTTGGCACCACAGCACTCGTAACTGGCCAGTCTCCTGTGAGCTCCCTACGGCTGGGGCCCAGTGTGGCACATTGCCCAAGTCGGGTGCCCCCAACACCCTGCTGGTGCTGCACAGAGAGCCCGGAGGATCGCTCCAGCCGCAGGTCCAAGCTCCCCCAGCCCTCAACAGCCCCTCTGACCACCTCCCCCCAAATCCTGTCCCCTCCCCAGCTGTCTTTTCCTAGTGAACTCCAAGCTTGCTCCAGCCTGGGGTGGCCTGTCCCTGCAGACTCCTCTCCCGGATGGTCACATGGCAGGCTTCTTGGTGGTGTTCACATCTTGGTGTTAAAGTCACCCCTCAGCCAAGTTTCTCTGCTCCCTTCCCATCTGCAGTGAGCTCCACGCCCCCCTCCCGCCCCCCGACTGTCTGTCTCACTGTCCCCCTGTATTTTCTTCCTAGAAGTTAGCAATATGCAAAATGACATTTGGGCACATGTGCATCTGGCTGTTGGCCTCCAGGGCCCATGTGTGACAGGCTAGGTGTATGTGGAACTGAAGAGTTGATGGAGAGCCAAGGAAGGGAGGGGTGGAAGGAGAACAGGTAGAAAAGGAAGGATGCGGATTGGCAGAGCATCTCCCAGGAGGGGCTCTGGCTCGCCAGGTCCCTGTTGTTGCCGCCCGAGAGGGCTTCCAGGTCTCCTGGCCTGGGAGGAGTGGCATGGAGGAGCACGGGGTGGGGGGCGGTCGTCAGTGGCCCAGTGACCATGCGCTGCATCAGGTGTCCCCTCCATGCTCCTTGGGGATCGCGAGGCAGGGTGTGCAAGGCTCAGGGAGGTCCCGGAGACCCCTCCGGGTAGGCGAGGGGGCAGCACATCCTCCTCTCCCTCCCCCATGCATGCTGCCACACTCGCTGCCACCCCCCCGAGGTGCCCGTAAGGGAAGCACCGGAGAAGATGAGCAGCAGCTGTGGTTGGACCTGCACGAGGGGCTTGTACTCCTCCCTGGTGTGCCCGGCTGGCACGTGTTGGATACGGGTAGTGTCTGGGGCCTCGGGGCTGTGGTGACGGCAGCCATGACCCTGATGGTCAGCCCGTAGCTGTGGGCGCCAGATGATCCGGCTCAGGCTCCTCTCCCCCCCACCCCTGGGCGGGCAGTGCAGGGGGCCTGCTCTAACACCCGGGGATCGGGGCTCGGGGCTCGGGCCGTCCTTCACCACAGCCCCCCATCCTACGTGCACAGCTGCTCCCCGTCCCAGAGAGGTCCAGGGCTGGCTCTCTGGCCATCGGGAGACAGCCCTGACAAGGACACGCAGGCCCTGTGCATCCAGAGAGGGCTCCGGAGAGGGGTGCAGGGTTCTGATGGGCTCTGCAGCAGGGACAGGGGACGCTGTGCAGAAAGCACTGGAGGGGTGGGGGGGGCTGCTGAGGGTGAAGGGTTCTTGGCATGCTGCCCGGGGGGGGGGCCACTGAAGGGTGTGACCACTCGGCTCACCTGCAGGCAGGAGAGCCAGGCATGGGCCAGGGTGGGCGCTGTCCCAGAACGGAGGCTGAGGCTCCCACCAGAACGGGCTCAGCCTGCGCTCCTGTCCTCCCATCTCCTGCCCCAGATATAAACAACCCCGCCGCCCTGCCGCTGCCCGAGGTCCCAGCCCTGTGCCCTGTCCTCCCGCTGCTGCTGCTGGCTCACACATCTCCAGTGGGTCCCAGGCTCCCCTGGAGAGGCAGGCTGGGGAAAGAGGGAGCGAGGGGGACAGCAAGCATAGCCTGGCTCTGAGCCTTCGAGGCTCACGCCTGGGGTGGATGGATTCGCCCCCAGCCCTGCCCTGACCCCAAGATGTGTTGCTCTGCCACCCACTGAGCCTAGGGACAGGGCTGCCGGAGCGAGTGGGCTCGGCAAGCCCTAGAGCTTGACACCCTCAGCCTCAGTTTCCCTGTCTGAAAAACTGGAAATAATAGTACCGTGCGCCTCTCAGGGCTGCTGTGAGCATCCAGGGGCACCTTGGGGAAAAAGCTCCCGCAAATGGGCGATGTCTTCCCGGACCCTCTCTGGGGCCTGGAGGCACAGAGAGGAATGTCCTTCCACCAGCCAGCTTGTGTTTATTGCCTCTCAGATAAAACAGGACTGCAAAGGCACCAGCCCAGCACGGGGGCCTGGAAACCCCAGTTCCAAGAGTCCCTCAAGCCCCCAGAGGAATCCCCGAACATGTGTGCACCCTGGGACTCAGACTTGGATGATGGGTGAGGAGCAGGAGAACCAGGCTCTGTCCCCAGGGGTTCCCAGGCTGGCAGGGAAGGTGAGGGCAGCTTAAGGCCTATGGGGGACACGAGAAAGGTGGGGCTGGGCCAAAGGCCGTGGGGTCTGAAGTGGGGGAGATGGGGGAGGGGAGGGGCCAGAGAAGGTCCCGGAGGGTGGAAGCTGGGGAGAGTGGTGGAAGGCAGCCATGGGGGGGGCGGTTGGGCAGGGGTCTCCTGCCAGACGCTGACAGACAGCAGAGAAAAGGCCTCAGTTTACATTGCAGAGGCCAAGTCCGCAGGGCTGTCTGCCTGGTTAGGCAAGCCCCAGGGATGCAAGCGTGTCCCCCAGCAGCCCCAGAACCAACAGCATGGTGGGGACAAAGAGCCCAGCAAGGTGTGGAGAGGAGTTTTCCATGTCTAGGTCGGAGCTCTGCATGGTGCTGGCAATCCACGTGGTGTACATGCTGACGTTGATGTAGACTCCCGGCTTTTTGGGGAGGCCGCAGGCAAACCCCCAGCTCACGATGCCTGCCTGGGTCCAGACTCCATCAAGGTTGCAAACCAGCGGGCCCCCGGAGTCACCCTAGGGAGAAAGGAGGAGTCTGGAAGCATAGGGCACACGAGGGGAAAGGAAGTTCCCAGGGGTCTCCCCAGGCCCACCAACCTCCCTTCAACACGGCTAGCTAGGTCTAGTGGACGGAGGATTGGTGGGTTGGATGTTTCTGGAAGGCAATGGAGGTCTGGGAATTCAGGGCAAAATCTCTGGCAGATGGGAGAAGCAGTGCCAGGGAAATGCTGTGTTCTCTAAATACGACCGTGCGTGTCAGAGTAGGGGCTCAGGGGGGCATTTCTGTGTTGCTAATAATGCTGTTTGCTTCATTTTGGATGAAAAAGTCTACGATAAAACAATACTAAGAGGGCACTTGAGATAAAGCGTGTTTTGCTTGTAAAAGCAGACAAAGAAAGAAGACACCAACCCAGCCCAGAAGTGACCAGCTCCTCAGGACAGTCTGCTCAGAGGCCCTGAGGTTCTTTTTGGGAAAGAAAAAAAGGACATTTCTGGCCCCCAAAGAAAAGCTTTAGGGATGGGGATATGGTCACAGTTTGCTTAAGCACTTTTGAAGTTTTTCACATTCTGATAATATTGATATGATACATTTAAAGGGAGGCAGGGTGCGAGAATATGCTTTTCTATTTGAATTGACTGGTATTTAAAGCAACGTTGCCCTCCTCCACCCTGGGGGGGGGCAGGGGTGCTGGGGAGTGGGAGATCCCGCTTCCACCCCCCACTGGGATTGCTTGCTCACCCCGCAGGCATCTTTCTGGCCACTCTCGAAGCCAGCACAGAGCATATCCTCGAGGATGATGGGCAGCTCGATGGGCACGTTGGAGTTCTCGTGGTAGTAGGCGTCACAGGTCTGGGCGTCAATGAGGGGCAGCTGCAGCTCCTTCAGGGTGAAGGGCGGGGGCAGTGCTGGGGTGGGGAGCAGAACGGTGCTCAGACGGCAGGCGGCCGCCTGCTGGCCTTCCGCCCACCCGTCCCTGCGCTCCCGCGCTCAGCCGGACTGCTGACAAGAAGCCGTTCCTTGTCATTTCTGCAGGCCACTCCTCCGCTTCTTGAGGATCTGAGGATCCAGGGCCTGCGTTGAGCCCGGGGCGGGGGGGCTGGGGGGGGCGAGGGGAGCCTGTGTTGAATATTCAAAACCCGAGGAAGAGCTGCCCCCTTCCTCTGTCTGGCAGGGCATGCGCGGAGATGTGGAGCTCCCCTCAGGTGTGGCTGCCCTCCCAGGCCCGGGGTGGGGGGGTGGCAGGGGACACACAGAGACACATGGGGGAGAGGCTGTGTGAAAATGGAGGCAGGCTGGGGCTCGCAGCCACCAGCCGAGGGACTGCTACCAGGTGCCACCTGACGCTCGAAGGAGCAGGGAGGATCCTGGCCCGGCCAAAACCTCGACTTCAGACTCGTACCGTCCTCAACTGTGAGAGCCTACATTTCTGCGGTTTGAAGCCCCCAGGCCTGTGCCTGTTTGTCGTGGAGGTCCGGGGCCCCCGATGCCAGGCGGTCGTCCTGTGTTCCCAGACCTCACTCCTGCCCCGCCCTGTGGGAAAAGGCTGCAATGCCTCATCCTCCGCACGAGGTTAGCACTGGAGTCTCTGCTCGTCACAGGGGGAAGCCACAGCCCAGCGAGGCTGGTGGGGGTCACCCAGCCCACATGGAGGCCAGGCAGTCAGGCCCTGGCTCCTGTGCCACGAGGGCAGGGGTGACGTGTGGCTGGGAGGGCAGAGTGGGGAGCCCGAGCAAGGGTCTGGGGTGGCAGTATTTCTGTGGCTCCCCTCTGCTGTGCCCTCATCAGTGTGTGCAGGCTTCACATCCACTCTTTATGAGTGTGGAGGCAGGTGCCGGAGGAGAGAGGGCCCTAGGGAGGCCCTAACAGCCCTGGTCCCCACCTCCCCCCTCCCCTCCCCTCCTCCCCCGCATGGGTGTCCTTACGTTGATTCAAGTCGACATTCCCCCAGCCAGTGACCCAGCACCAGGTGCCTTGACCCAGGGGGTCTCCAGGTTTGGGGAGGCAGACTGGAAGGATGAGGTCACTGAAGGTGACAGGGGAGGCCAGCTGCACCAGGGCAATGTCCCCTCTGTTGCTCTCCTCCGAGTACTCTGGGTGGGTGATGAACTGGGCCACGGCTTGGAGCTCCTGGGGCTCCCCAGCCTGGGGGTAGGAGGAGAGGGAGCCCAGCAGCACGACGTAGGCAGATAGGGGCTGCTTCCTGGAGGTGGGAGAGTCCAGGGGTCAGGAGACCCAGGGTCTCATGGGTGGGGGCCAGGGGCCATCTTGATTTGAGGGTCCTAACATTATAGACGGACAACTTTGCAAGCAGAGCACGTGCCAGAAACGAAAAGGACCTTGTTTATTCCTCAAGACACCCCTACATGGACCCCACCGCCCTGTCTGGTGAGTGTGAACCAGGCTTGAGAGGCAGTCACTGCCGCCCAGCTGCTGAGCAGTGGACTGGAGGCCTCATCTTCTCAAGAGATCCCCATAGGGGAGCCTTTGGTCTCTGGGAAATGAATCACTTCTTGGGAGGTGGCCCATGGAAGTGGATAAGTGACGCCCCAGGAGCATATTTCCCCCATCTAATGCCAGATGCACCGAAGGCTGTAGTTTAAATGGGGAAGGGAGGGTGTTGGGGGGGTGAAGGGCCGGTCCTGGCTACCCCCTGCTCCCACCTGTGCCCTCGGAAGATACTCACTGGTCGAAGCAGTGGGCTGCAGTCAGCACCCAGTCCTCAGCGATCAGGGAACCCCCACACACGTGCTGTCCATATTCCCTCAGGCTGACCTGCCACGGCCACTGGCCCAGCTTGGCATTCTGCCCCGACATGATGCGGCCTGACACACGTGGGCGTCCACACACTGCAGGGGGAGCCCATGGGCAGGCTAGGCGTGGTCCCGTCTGGCTCCCCGGCCCCACAGAACGACCCTCCTAATCCCTGGGGCTCACAGGTTGGCACCTGGTCCCTCCTCGGGCTCTACAAGGTGGAATTCCTTGTGATGTAGGACCTTCCGCTCTAGGAAAGGACTTGGCCCTGGGGGGGGGGGCGCGTTGCACAGCAGCTGAGTTGGGGGAAGTGGGAGCTGGGGGCCTGGGTGGTTATTGCAGGCTCGGTGGGAAGAGGGGAGTTGTGAGCCGCTGGTCCAATGCTCCTGCCTGCCGCACAGTGCGTGCCACATCATCTGCGCTTGGCCGGTGGAGGCGGTGAAGGTGCGGAGGTCTGGGGGGTCCGAAGGAGAGCCCCCTCCCGACCCCTGGGTTCCTTAGAGGACCTGCCCGGGCACAGGGCATAAGGGGCAGGGAAGGCATTACACAGGCCTCTTGATCTGCCCCCAACACTCAGGCACTCTCTCCTGCAGTGCCTGCCCCCCCCCCCCCCGGCCCCCGTATCTGTCCTACCTGAATCCAGGCTTATGGCAAAGGCATTGGGCGGGGAGAAGTTGGCTGGGAGAGCGGGGGTGCTCTCCTGGAGGGCCATGGGGAGGAGGGAGAGCAGGATGGCAGTAAGGGCCAGCTCCATGGTGTGCTCCAGCCACCACTTCCGGGGGCAGAGTCCTCAGACACTGAGGAGCAGAAGGATTGCCGTTTAGCCCAAGTGCTGGCCTTGCCCCAAGGTGGGGCTGACACTCGAGACTCGGCTCCCACACTGCTCCTGGGCCCAGGGTCCTCGGCCCTCTCCATGTCTTCGGCAAGACCCTCAGGACCTTCCCTCCCCTGCCCTGGTCCCAGCATCATAGCACCCACTCCCCCCACCACATCTGGGGCACTTACTGTGTGCCGGCCCTGTGTCAACCGTACCCCGGCCTTCTGGCTATTAGGATCCCCATCCTACAGCAGAGGAAGTGAGACTCCCATGGTTGAAGGACTTGCCCGAGGCCCGACAGGTGACAAAGATATTTCTACTTTGTGCTCTGTGTCATAGTGCCTGGTGCACCAGGCAGGGGGTGGGGGGATGGGGACTGCCGCCCTAGGACACACTCCACTCTGCTCCCTCAGCTGTTTGTTTTCACCCTGGAGCTCGGAAGGGCCTAAGGTGGGGCCAAGATGCCCGGAGAGTGAGAAGGGACCCATTATTCAAGGAGGTGGAACACCTGGACAGCCACTGCCCTGCGCCGGCCTTACCTCCATGGAGCTGTGTGGCCAAGAAAGCAGAGCTGAGCAGCCTGGGCACTGGGGGGAGGAGGGATGCAGGACACTTTTCCTGATTCCTAAGTTTTATCCATTTCTCAAGTACCCATCCTTTCTGATGCCCCAGTCAACCTAGCCTACAGGCCGCTCCCCCTCCAAAGGGCTCATTACCCCTGGGGGGCATGGTGGATCTCTGAGCAGCCCCAAATACTTGATTTACGTCAAAATCATGTTCAGTGAATACTCTTGGTGTTACTGCTTTTTCCACCTACCAGATCTCTTGATTTCTGAGAAAAATGTGAATTTATTTAGAACTTTTTTTTTTTTTGCTTTATTTCAAAGCTCTGTTGTTGGCATAATGTTTTCAGAGGCTTGTAACTTGTGTCAATGTAAAATATCCCTGTATTTCATTCTTTTTTTTTTTAAGATTTTATTTTATTTTTTGACAGAGAGAGATACAGCGAGAGAGGGAACATAAGCAGGGGGAGTGGGAGAGGGAGAAGCAGGCTTCCCGCTGAGCAGGGAGCCCGATGCGGGGCTTGATCCCAGGACCCTGAGATCATGACCTGAGCCGAAGGCAGACACCCAGCGACTGAGTCACCCAGGTGCCGTGTTAATTAACCGTGTTAATGTGTTCTCACGGGAGTCCCGGCTGTGGGCCAGCCTTGGCCCTTCCCGGACGAGGCGGTGCGTGGAGGAACGGGGGGCAATGGGGGCAACAGGGCAGGGGCGGCCAGGACCCCAGGGTCGCCGACAAGCAGAGGTCCCTGTATTTCATTCTTAAGACTCCTAGCCCTGGGGCACCTGGGTGGCTCAGTCAGTTAGGTGTCCAACTCTTGATTTTGGCTCAGGTCATGATCTCAGGGTTGTAGGATCGTGCCCTGGGTCAGGCTTCATGCTGAGCATGGAACTTGCTTGAAATTCTCTCTCTCCCTTTCCCTCAGCCCCTCCCCCCACTTACTCTCATGCTCAAATAAATAATTAAATAAAATCTTAAAAAAAAAAAAAGAGGGCACCTGGGTGGCTCAGTCGGTTGAGCAGTCGATTTCAGTTCAGGTCATGATCTTGAGGTCATGGAATTGAGCTCTGCATTGGGCTCTGCCCTCAGTACAGACCCTCTCTCCCTCTACTCCTTCCCCTGATCTCTCTCACTCTCTCTCCCTGAAGTAAAGAAACAAGATAATGCACAGCCTTGTGCTGTGGTCAGAGTATGTGTGCCCCCCACCCTTCCACAAGTTCATATGTTGAAATCTGTATGTTGAAGCCCAGGGTGTTGTGTTCAGAGATGGGGCCTTTGGGAGGTGATGCGGTCAGGAGGGTGGAGTCCTCATGAATGGGATCAGCGCCCTCATAACAGAGACCCAGAAAGCTCCTTCACCCCTTCTGCCATGGGAGGGCACAGTGAGGAGGCAGCAGCTGTGAACCAGGAAGCAGGCTCACCAGACACCTTGACTTCAGACTTCCAGACCAGGAAGCATGAGAAAGAAATGCTTATCTGTAAGCCATCCAACCACTTTATGGTATTTTGTGATAGCAGCCCAAGTGGGTGAGGTCACCCAGCAAAGCATTTGACTCAGAAGGGATGTCACATTCCTCTTCCTCCGTGTGGGCTCACTCCATCCCTTGTTTCTGCTGAGCTTGTGTTAGGAACGTACAGAGCAGAGGAGAGACTGCTCCCCCTGCAGCCTTCCAAGCTAGGCCAGTTCACACTGCTGGGAACACACGGCCTAGCTGACGGTCTGCTGAGTTGCCGGCCCATCCAGAGCCCTGCTTCGCCTTTGTTCTCAACCCTTGATTTTATTTTACTTAAAACACATTTTGCTATGGAAAAATTTAAGTATACACAGATTAGAGGAGAACAGGAAACACTTATGTCTGTCACCCAGCTTAGAGGACTGTCAGTGTGGAACCGACCTCGTGTGTCCCTCCCTGTCGGCACTATTTTCTTTCATGCAATCTTTGTAAATTTTTGCTCTAAGTTCTGAACACGTTTCTCTACTTTATCTTCCAATGTGCCAGTTCATCCTTTAGCTACATCCATTTTACCATTCAGCCCTTGCCGCAAACGATTTCTCTGAGCAGTATCTTCAATCCTTTCTTGTTCTCTGATCGCTCTTTTCCTGGGCAATTCTTGTTTCGTGTTTACAAACACCCTAGAGGAGCTTTCTGAGGATAGCAGCTAGGCTCCTCCAAGTTGTCTACTGTTCCATGTAATCTCTCGGTTTTCCTTGAAGACACTTCACCTTATTCAAATCGATCGTCCTGGTGCACGTATGGATTTCCCAGGATTGTCCTTGGTTTGTTGTGCAGTAATAACAGTAAGAGGGCAGCGAACAGGCCCCATGACACTCCCACGCTGCACGGGCCAGAGAAAGGACTGGCCGGCCCTCCGCCAGCTACTAGGAAATCACTTCTGAGCCTTCCGAATGTCTTGCTTGACCTAAAGCCTTGTGCCCCTGCACTTAGTTAATGCTAACAGCACCACTGCGGGCCGCGCCCAGGGCCGCACCGCATCCTCGGGACTTCCAGAGGCATGGAAGTCTGCGCACTAAGCCTCGGCACCGGGCCTCCGAGCTTACCCGACACGGAAGCCGTTAATAAAACCTCACTCACCGGGGCTCAGGTGAGCGTCCCCAGCTGGCAGAGCTCACGAGTGTTGTCACCCGTCACTGCTGGGAGAACGGAGCTCTGCCCGTCTGACTCCGCTGTGAAGGGAAGCTAGAAGCTTCCACCCGGTCTCGCCTGGCCTCTGTACCTTTTGCGTTGGCTGATGCTCCTAGTACCACTGCAGCGAGCCCCAGCCACGAGTGTAACAGCTTCGAGTTCTGGGAGACCTTCTAGGCAATCACGACTCTGAGGGCGGCCTGTGGACCCCAGTTCAGTTGTCCTGGAGCTTGGTGACTGTGGTGCCCTGCACCCCCGCCCACGGAAAAGGAAAGCTGCCTGTGGGCTCTGTGCAGTCGGGTGCGGCCGGCTGCGAGCAGCAGGCAAACGGCGAGGCGAAGAGCCCCCCGGGTGGTCAAAATCGGGCCATCTTCCCTGGCTCCTGTCAATGACCATCGCCTTGAGCGGAAGCCCCCGACGGCCGCTCAAGGAGGCCGTGTTAATGTGTTCTCACGGGAGTCCCGGCTGT
>NW_027398539.1:0-10977 GCF_003265705.2 Callorhinus ursinus | reverse complement strand
ACAGCCGGGACTCCCGTGAGAACACATTAACACGGCCTCCTTGAGCGCCCGTCGGGGGCCTGGCAGGATCGGGCTGAGCCAAGAAAAGAAGATCCTTTTTTTTTCTTGAGGAAAATGATGGTCTCGGGTCTTGTCCCTCCCTGAGCCCACAGCCAGGCTAGTCGCTGCCAACACAGGCTGTCCCCTGGTGGCAGGCCCCAGGCCTCCTCATCCTCCTCCAATTTAAATTTTGGAGGTTGAAACTGCCTTTTGCAAACTTTCTTTCTTGCCTGGGGTCCTTGGGGGGAAAAATGGCCTAAATGAGAGAGATGTCACGAGGTTATCCATCCCAGCGTCCCTGTGACCAGAGATGCTCTCAATGGGGCTTTTGGAAGGGCTGTGCCTTGTTGGTGCCCCTGTCTGTGTCCTGAGCACTGCCAAGGGATTTGGTGGGATTCACAAAGTCATGAGTTTGGCAGCATTGGCTTCTGGGGTCTGTCCAGGCAGGGGGGCCAGTCTGGATAGGCAGGGGTGTCCACTCTGTGGGAGCCCTGGGTCTTGGGCCTAGCCCAAGTTCAGCTGGGCCTGGTGGTGAGTGGCCAAGGGGTCAGGCGCTGGAGACAGGAGCAGGCAGAGCCAGCACCCCTCCCTGTAGGACCAGGAGGAGAGCTCCATGTGGTGCCCTTGGCCAGGCACATCGAGGGCGTCGCTAGTGAGAGACTCTGGGTGGTGGGTGACCTCGGAACCTTCTCCAGGGATTGAAGCTGGCCTGTCACCTCACCCCGTCGACTTTGCACACTGGTGTGGTCCCCACCAAGTCACCTGCAGTGAGGGGCGGTGGGCATGGGCTCAGCCAGGTGGACTCAGGGACAGAACAGGTCCCTGTGGGAGGACATGGCTGGGTAGGGCCTGGGTCCCCAGGCACGGCAAGGGAGCAAGATTTTCGCTAACATGCTCCCCCTCTGTGGCCTTTGGCACCACAGCACTCGTAACTGGCCAGTCTCCTGTGAGCTCCCTACGGCTGGGGCCCAGTGTGGCACATTGCCCAAGTCGGGTGCCCCCAACACCCTGCTGGTGCTGCACAGAGAGCCCGGAGGATCGCTCCAGCCGCAGGTCCAAGCTCCCCCAGCCCTCAACAGCCCCTCTGACCACCTCCCCCCAAATCCTGTCCCCTCCCCAGCTGTCTTTTCCTAGTGAACTCCAAGCTTGCTCCAGCCTGGGGTGGCCTGTCCCTGCAGACTCCTCTCCCGGATGGTCACATGGCAGGCTTCTTGGTGGTGTTCACATCTTGGTGTTAAAGTCACCCCTCAGCCAAGTTTCTCTGCTCCCTTCCCATCTGCAGTGAGCTCCACGCCCCCCTCCCGCCCCCCGACTGTCTGTCTCACTGTCCCCCTGTATTTTCTTCCTAGAAGTTAGCAATATGCAAAATGACATTTGGGCACATGTGCATCTGGCTGTTGGCCTCCAGGGCCCATGTGTGACAGGCTAGGTGTATGTGGAACTGAAGAGTTGATGGAGAGCCAAGGAAGGGAGGGGTGGAAGGAGAACAGGTAGAAAAGGAAGGATGCGGATTGGCAGAGCATCTCCCAGGAGGGGCTCTGGCTCGCCAGGTCCCTGTTGTTGCCGCCCGAGAGGGCTTCCAGGTCTCCTGGCCTGGGAGGAGTGGCATGGAGGAGCACGGGGTGGGGGGCGGTCGTCAGTGGCCCAGTGACCATGCGCTGCATCAGGTGTCCCCTCCATGCTCCTTGGGGATCGCGAGGCAGGGTGTGCAAGGCTCAGGGAGGTCCCGGAGACCCCTCCGGGTAGGCGAGGGGGCAGCACATCCTCCTCTCCCTCCCCCATGCATGCTGCCACACTCGCTGCCACCCCCCCGAGGTGCCCGTAAGGGAAGCACCGGAGAAGATGAGCAGCAGCTGTGGTTGGACCTGCACGAGGGGCTTGTACTCCTCCCTGGTGTGCCCGGCTGGCACGTGTTGGATACGGGTAGTGTCTGGGGCCTCGGGGCTGTGGTGACGGCAGCCATGACCCTGATGGTCAGCCCGTAGCTGTGGGCGCCAGATGATCCGGCTCAGGCTCCTCTCCCCCCCACCCCTGGGCGGGCAGTGCAGGGGGCCTGCTCTAACACCCGGGGATCGGGGCTCGGGGCTCGGGCCGTCCTTCACCACAGCCCCCCATCCTACGTGCACAGCTGCTCCCCGTCCCAGAGAGGTCCAGGGCTGGCTCTCTGGCCATCGGGAGACAGCCCTGACAAGGACACGCAGGCCCTGTGCATCCAGAGAGGGCTCCGGAGAGGGGTGCAGGGTTCTGATGGGCTCTGCAGCAGGGACAGGGGACGCTGTGCAGAAAGCACTGGAGGGGTGGGGGGGGCTGCTGAGGGTGAAGGGTTCTTGGCATGCTGCCCGGGGGGGGGGCCACTGAAGGGTGTGACCACTCGGCTCACCTGCAGGCAGGAGAGCCAGGCATGGGCCAGGGTGGGCGCTGTCCCAGAACGGAGGCTGAGGCTCCCACCAGAACGGGCTCAGCCTGCGCTCCTGTCCTCCCATCTCCTGCCCCAGATATAAACAACCCCGCCGCCCTGCCGCTGCCCGAGGTCCCAGCCCTGTGCCCTGTCCTCCCGCTGCTGCTGCTGGCTCACACATCTCCAGTGGGTCCCAGGCTCCCCTGGAGAGGCAGGCTGGGGAAAGAGGGAGCGAGGGGGACAGCAAGCATAGCCTGGCTCTGAGCCTTCGAGGCTCACGCCTGGGGTGGATGGATTCGCCCCCAGCCCTGCCCTGACCCCAAGATGTGTTGCTCTGCCACCCACTGAGCCTAGGGACAGGGCTGCCGGAGCGAGTGGGCTCGGCAAGCCCTAGAGCTTGACACCCTCAGCCTCAGTTTCCCTGTCTGAAAAACTGGAAATAATAGTACCGTGCGCCTCTCAGGGCTGCTGTGAGCATCCAGGGGCACCTTGGGGAAAAAGCTCCCGCAAATGGGCGATGTCTTCCCGGACCCTCTCTGGGGCCTGGAGGCACAGAGAGGAATGTCCTTCCACCAGCCAGCTTGTGTTTATTGCCTCTCAGATAAAACAGGACTGCAAAGGCACCAGCCCAGCACGGGGGCCTGGAAACCCCAGTTCCAAGAGTCCCTCAAGCCCCCAGAGGAATCCCCGAACATGTGTGCACCCTGGGACTCAGACTTGGATGATGGGTGAGGAGCAGGAGAACCAGGCTCTGTCCCCAGGGGTTCCCAGGCTGGCAGGGAAGGTGAGGGCAGCTTAAGGCCTATGGGGGACACGAGAAAGGTGGGGCTGGGCCAAAGGCCGTGGGGTCTGAAGTGGGGGAGATGGGGGAGGGGAGGGGCCAGAGAAGGTCCCGGAGGGTGGAAGCTGGGGAGAGTGGTGGAAGGCAGCCATGGGGGGGGCGGTTGGGCAGGGGTCTCCTGCCAGACGCTGACAGACAGCAGAGAAAAGGCCTCAGTTTACATTGCAGAGGCCAAGTCCGCAGGGCTGTCTGCCTGGTTAGGCAAGCCCCAGGGATGCAAGCGTGTCCCCCAGCAGCCCCAGAACCAACAGCATGGTGGGGACAAAGAGCCCAGCAAGGTGTGGAGAGGAGTTTTCCATGTCTAGGTCGGAGCTCTGCATGGTGCTGGCAATCCACGTGGTGTACATGCTGACGTTGATGTAGACTCCCGGCTTTTTGGGGAGGCCGCAGGCAAACCCCCAGCTCACGATGCCTGCCTGGGTCCAGACTCCATCAAGGTTGCAAACCAGCGGGCCCCCGGAGTCACCCTAGGGAGAAAGGAGGAGTCTGGAAGCATAGGGCACACGAGGGGAAAGGAAGTTCCCAGGGGTCTCCCCAGGCCCACCAACCTCCCTTCAACACGGCTAGCTAGGTCTAGTGGACGGAGGATTGGTGGGTTGGATGTTTCTGGAAGGCAATGGAGGTCTGGGAATTCAGGGCAAAATCTCTGGCAGATGGGAGAAGCAGTGCCAGGGAAATGCTGTGTTCTCTAAATACGACCGTGCGTGTCAGAGTAGGGGCTCAGGGGGGCATTTCTGTGTTGCTAATAATGCTGTTTGCTTCATTTTGGATGAAAAAGTCTACGATAAAACAATACTAAGAGGGCACTTGAGATAAAGCGTGTTTTGCTTGTAAAAGCAGACAAAGAAAGAAGACACCAACCCAGCCCAGAAGTGACCAGCTCCTCAGGACAGTCTGCTCAGAGGCCCTGAGGTTCTTTTTGGGAAAGAAAAAAAGGACATTTCTGGCCCCCAAAGAAAAGCTTTAGGGATGGGGATATGGTCACAGTTTGCTTAAGCACTTTTGAAGTTTTTCACATTCTGATAATATTGATATGATACATTTAAAGGGAGGCAGGGTGCGAGAATATGCTTTTCTATTTGAATTGACTGGTATTTAAAGCAACGTTGCCCTCCTCCACCCTGGGGGGGGGCAGGGGTGCTGGGGAGTGGGAGATCCCGCTTCCACCCCCCACTGGGATTGCTTGCTCACCCCGCAGGCATCTTTCTGGCCACTCTCGAAGCCAGCACAGAGCATATCCTCGAGGATGATGGGCAGCTCGATGGGCACGTTGGAGTTCTCGTGGTAGTAGGCGTCACAGGTCTGGGCGTCAATGAGGGGCAGCTGCAGCTCCTTCAGGGTGAAGGGCGGGGGCAGTGCTGGGGTGGGGAGCAGAACGGTGCTCAGACGGCAGGCGGCCGCCTGCTGGCCTTCCGCCCACCCGTCCCTGCGCTCCCGCGCTCAGCCGGACTGCTGACAAGAAGCCGTTCCTTGTCATTTCTGCAGGCCACTCCTCCGCTTCTTGAGGATCTGAGGATCCAGGGCCTGCGTTGAGCCCGGGGCGGGGGGGCTGGGGGGGGCGAGGGGAGCCTGTGTTGAATATTCAAAACCCGAGGAAGAGCTGCCCCCTTCCTCTGTCTGGCAGGGCATGCGCGGAGATGTGGAGCTCCCCTCAGGTGTGGCTGCCCTCCCAGGCCCGGGGTGGGGGGGTGGCAGGGGACACACAGAGACACATGGGGGAGAGGCTGTGTGAAAATGGAGGCAGGCTGGGGCTCGCAGCCACCAGCCGAGGGACTGCTACCAGGTGCCACCTGACGCTCGAAGGAGCAGGGAGGATCCTGGCCCGGCCAAAACCTCGACTTCAGACTCGTACCGTCCTCAACTGTGAGAGCCTACATTTCTGCGGTTTGAAGCCCCCAGGCCTGTGCCTGTTTGTCGTGGAGGTCCGGGGCCCCCGATGCCAGGCGGTCGTCCTGTGTTCCCAGACCTCACTCCTGCCCCGCCCTGTGGGAAAAGGCTGCAATGCCTCATCCTCCGCACGAGGTTAGCACTGGAGTCTCTGCTCGTCACAGGGGGAAGCCACAGCCCAGCGAGGCTGGTGGGGGTCACCCAGCCCACATGGAGGCCAGGCAGTCAGGCCCTGGCTCCTGTGCCACGAGGGCAGGGGTGACGTGTGGCTGGGAGGGCAGAGTGGGGAGCCCGAGCAAGGGTCTGGGGTGGCAGTATTTCTGTGGCTCCCCTCTGCTGTGCCCTCATCAGTGTGTGCAGGCTTCACATCCACTCTTTATGAGTGTGGAGGCAGGTGCCGGAGGAGAGAGGGCCCTAGGGAGGCCCTAACAGCCCTGGTCCCCACCTCCCCCCTCCCCTCCCCTCCTCCCCCGCATGGGTGTCCTTACGTTGATTCAAGTCGACATTCCCCCAGCCAGTGACCCAGCACCAGGTGCCTTGACCCAGGGGGTCTCCAGGTTTGGGGAGGCAGACTGGAAGGATGAGGTCACTGAAGGTGACAGGGGAGGCCAGCTGCACCAGGGCAATGTCCCCTCTGTTGCTCTCCTCCGAGTACTCTGGGTGGGTGATGAACTGGGCCACGGCTTGGAGCTCCTGGGGCTCCCCAGCCTGGGGGTAGGAGGAGAGGGAGCCCAGCAGCACGACGTAGGCAGATAGGGGCTGCTTCCTGGAGGTGGGAGAGTCCAGGGGTCAGGAGACCCAGGGTCTCATGGGTGGGGGCCAGGGGCCATCTTGATTTGAGGGTCCTAACATTATAGACGGACAACTTTGCAAGCAGAGCACGTGCCAGAAACGAAAAGGACCTTGTTTATTCCTCAAGACACCCCTACATGGACCCCACCGCCCTGTCTGGTGAGTGTGAACCAGGCTTGAGAGGCAGTCACTGCCGCCCAGCTGCTGAGCAGTGGACTGGAGGCCTCATCTTCTCAAGAGATCCCCATAGGGGAGCCTTTGGTCTCTGGGAAATGAATCACTTCTTGGGAGGTGGCCCATGGAAGTGGATAAGTGACGCCCCAGGAGCATATTTCCCCCATCTAATGCCAGATGCACCGAAGGCTGTAGTTTAAATGGGGAAGGGAGGGTGTTGGGGGGGTGAAGGGCCGGTCCTGGCTACCCCCTGCTCCCACCTGTGCCCTCGGAAGATACTCACTGGTCGAAGCAGTGGGCTGCAGTCAGCACCCAGTCCTCAGCGATCAGGGAACCCCCACACACGTGCTGTCCATATTCCCTCAGGCTGACCTGCCACGGCCACTGGCCCAGCTTGGCATTCTGCCCCGACATGATGCGGCCTGACACACGTGGGCGTCCACACACTGCAGGGGGAGCCCATGGGCAGGCTAGGCGTGGTCCCGTCTGGCTCCCCGGCCCCACAGAACGACCCTCCTAATCCCTGGGGCTCACAGGTTGGCACCTGGTCCCTCCTCGGGCTCTACAAGGTGGAATTCCTTGTGATGTAGGACCTTCCGCTCTAGGAAAGGACTTGGCCCTGGGGGGGGGGGCGCGTTGCACAGCAGCTGAGTTGGGGGAAGTGGGAGCTGGGGGCCTGGGTGGTTATTGCAGGCTCGGTGGGAAGAGGGGAGTTGTGAGCCGCTGGTCCAATGCTCCTGCCTGCCGCACAGTGCGTGCCACATCATCTGCGCTTGGCCGGTGGAGGCGGTGAAGGTGCGGAGGTCTGGGGGGTCCGAAGGAGAGCCCCCTCCCGACCCCTGGGTTCCTTAGAGGACCTGCCCGGGCACAGGGCATAAGGGGCAGGGAAGGCATTACACAGGCCTCTTGATCTGCCCCCAACACTCAGGCACTCTCTCCTGCAGTGCCTGCCCCCCCCCCCCCCGGCCCCCGTATCTGTCCTACCTGAATCCAGGCTTATGGCAAAGGCATTGGGCGGGGAGAAGTTGGCTGGGAGAGCGGGGGTGCTCTCCTGGAGGGCCATGGGGAGGAGGGAGAGCAGGATGGCAGTAAGGGCCAGCTCCATGGTGTGCTCCAGCCACCACTTCCGGGGGCAGAGTCCTCAGACACTGAGGAGCAGAAGGATTGCCGTTTAGCCCAAGTGCTGGCCTTGCCCCAAGGTGGGGCTGACACTCGAGACTCGGCTCCCACACTGCTCCTGGGCCCAGGGTCCTCGGCCCTCTCCATGTCTTCGGCAAGACCCTCAGGACCTTCCCTCCCCTGCCCTGGTCCCAGCATCATAGCACCCACTCCCCCCACCACATCTGGGGCACTTACTGTGTGCCGGCCCTGTGTCAACCGTACCCCGGCCTTCTGGCTATTAGGATCCCCATCCTACAGCAGAGGAAGTGAGACTCCCATGGTTGAAGGACTTGCCCGAGGCCCGACAGGTGACAAAGATATTTCTACTTTGTGCTCTGTGTCATAGTGCCTGGTGCACCAGGCAGGGGGTGGGGGGATGGGGACTGCCGCCCTAGGACACACTCCACTCTGCTCCCTCAGCTGTTTGTTTTCACCCTGGAGCTCGGAAGGGCCTAAGGTGGGGCCAAGATGCCCGGAGAGTGAGAAGGGACCCATTATTCAAGGAGGTGGAACACCTGGACAGCCACTGCCCTGCGCCGGCCTTACCTCCATGGAGCTGTGTGGCCAAGAAAGCAGAGCTGAGCAGCCTGGGCACTGGGGGGAGGAGGGATGCAGGACACTTTTCCTGATTCCTAAGTTTTATCCATTTCTCAAGTACCCATCCTTTCTGATGCCCCAGTCAACCTAGCCTACAGGCCGCTCCCCCTCCAAAGGGCTCATTACCCCTGGGGGGCATGGTGGATCTCTGAGCAGCCCCAAATACTTGATTTACGTCAAAATCATGTTCAGTGAATACTCTTGGTGTTACTGCTTTTTCCACCTACCAGATCTCTTGATTTCTGAGAAAAATGTGAATTTATTTAGAACTTTTTTTTTTTTTGCTTTATTTCAAAGCTCTGTTGTTGGCATAATGTTTTCAGAGGCTTGTAACTTGTGTCAATGTAAAATATCCCTGTATTTCATTCTTTTTTTTTTTAAGATTTTATTTTATTTTTTGACAGAGAGAGATACAGCGAGAGAGGGAACATAAGCAGGGGGAGTGGGAGAGGGAGAAGCAGGCTTCCCGCTGAGCAGGGAGCCCGATGCGGGGCTTGATCCCAGGACCCTGAGATCATGACCTGAGCCGAAGGCAGACACCCAGCGACTGAGTCACCCAGGTGCCGTGTTAATTAACCGTGTTAATGTGTTCTCACGGGAGTCCCGGCTGTGGGCCAGCCTTGGCCCTTCCCGGACGAGGCGGTGCGTGGAGGAACGGGGGGCAATGGGGGCAACAGGGCAGGGGCGGCCAGGACCCCAGGGTCGCCGACAAGCAGAGGTCCCTGTATTTCATTCTTAAGACTCCTAGCCCTGGGGCACCTGGGTGGCTCAGTCAGTTAGGTGTCCAACTCTTGATTTTGGCTCAGGTCATGATCTCAGGGTTGTAGGATCGTGCCCTGGGTCAGGCTTCATGCTGAGCATGGAACTTGCTTGAAATTCTCTCTCTCCCTTTCCCTCAGCCCCTCCCCCCACTTACTCTCATGCTCAAATAAATAATTAAATAAAATCTTAAAAAAAAAAAAAGAGGGCACCTGGGTGGCTCAGTCGGTTGAGCAGTCGATTTCAGTTCAGGTCATGATCTTGAGGTCATGGAATTGAGCTCTGCATTGGGCTCTGCCCTCAGTACAGACCCTCTCTCCCTCTACTCCTTCCCCTGATCTCTCTCACTCTCTCTCCCTGAAGTAAAGAAACAAGATAATGCACAGCCTTGTGCTGTGGTCAGAGTATGTGTGCCCCCCACCCTTCCACAAGTTCATATGTTGAAATCTGTATGTTGAAGCCCAGGGTGTTGTGTTCAGAGATGGGGCCTTTGGGAGGTGATGCGGTCAGGAGGGTGGAGTCCTCATGAATGGGATCAGCGCCCTCATAACAGAGACCCAGAAAGCTCCTTCACCCCTTCTGCCATGGGAGGGCACAGTGAGGAGGCAGCAGCTGTGAACCAGGAAGCAGGCTCACCAGACACCTTGACTTCAGACTTCCAGACCAGGAAGCATGAGAAAGAAATGCTTATCTGTAAGCCATCCAACCACTTTATGGTATTTTGTGATAGCAGCCCAAGTGGGTGAGGTCACCCAGCAAAGCATTTGACTCAGAAGGGATGTCACATTCCTCTTCCTCCGTGTGGGCTCACTCCATCCCTTGTTTCTGCTGAGCTTGTGTTAGGAACGTACAGAGCAGAGGAGAGACTGCTCCCCCTGCAGCCTTCCAAGCTAGGCCAGTTCACACTGCTGGGAACACACGGCCTAGCTGACGGTCTGCTGAGTTGCCGGCCCATCCAGAGCCCTGCTTCGCCTTTGTTCTCAACCCTTGATTTTATTTTACTTAAAACACATTTTGCTATGGAAAAATTTAAGTATACACAGATTAGAGGAGAACAGGAAACACTTATGTCTGTCACCCAGCTTAGAGGACTGTCAGTGTGGAACCGACCTCGTGTGTCCCTCCCTGTCGGCACTATTTTCTTTCATGCAATCTTTGTAAATTTTTGCTCTAAGTTCTGAACACGTTTCTCTACTTTATCTTCCAATGTGCCAGTTCATCCTTTAGCTACATCCATTTTACCATTCAGCCCTTGCCGCAAACGATTTCTCTGAGCAGTATCTTCAATCCTTTCTTGTTCTCTGATCGCTCTTTTCCTGGGCAATTCTTGTTTCGTGTTTACAAACACCCTAGAGGAGCTTTCTGAGGATAGCAGCTAGGCTCCTCCAAGTTGTCTACTGTTCCATGTAATCTCTCGGTTTTCCTTGAAGACACTTCACCTTATTCAAATCGATCGTCCTGGTGCACGTATGGATTTCCCAGGATTGTCCTTGGTTTGTTGTGCAGTAATAACAGTAAGAGGGCAGCGAACAGGCCCCATGACACTCCCACGCTGCACGGGCCAGAGAAAGGACTGGCCGGCCCTCCGCCAGCTACTAGGAAATCACTTCTGAGCCTTCCGAATGTCTTGCTTGACCTAAAGCCTTGTGCCCCTGCACTTAGTTAATGCTAACAGCACCACTGCGGGCCGCGCCCAGGGCCGCACCGCATCCTCGGGACTTCCAGAGGCATGGAAGTCTGCGCACTAAGCCTCGGCACCGGGCCTCCGAGCTTACCCGACACGGAAGCCGTTAATAAAACCTCACTCACCGGGGCTCAGGTGAGCGTCCCCAGCTGGCAGAGCTCACGAGTGTTGTCACCCGTCACTGCTGGGAGAACGGAGCTCTGCCCGTCTGACTCCGCTGTGAAGGGAAGCTAGAAGCTTCCACCCGGTCTCGCCTGGCCTCTGTACCTTTTGCGTTGGCTGATGCTCCTAGTACCACTGCAGCGAGCCCCAGCCACGAGTGTAACAGCTTCGAGTTCTGGGAGACCTTCTAGGCAATCACGACTCTGAGGGCGGCCTGTGGACCCCAGTTCAGTTGTCCTGGAGCTTGGTGACTGTGGTGCCCTGCACCCCCGCCCACGGAAAAGGAAAGCTGCCTGTGGGCTCTGTGCAGTCGGGTGCGGCCGGCTGCGAGCAGCAGGCAAACGGCGAGGCGAAGAGCCCCCCGGGTGGTCAAAATCGGGCCATCTTCCCTGGCTCCTGTCAATGACCATCGCCTTGAGCGGAAGCCCCCGACGGCCGCTCAAGGAGGCCGTGTTAATGTGTTCTCACGGGAGTCCCGGCTGT
>NW_027398538.1:2680-10978 GCF_003265705.2 Callorhinus ursinus | reverse complement strand
GGGATGCCCCACATGCCCAGTTCAGCAGGATGCTCTTGTACATGGTGCCCATCTTCATGTCCAGGCTGATGGGGATGAGGCAGCAGCGCCACCTGCTGCATGGAGAGCGGCAGCGAGGAGCTGTGGTTGCAGACCCTGAGACATGGAGATCTTGTGATTCCGAGGCTGCCACAGATCTGATGGAGGCTGAGGAGGTGGAGGAGCTGACAGAAGCTGAGATGATGCCTGAGGTCTCCAGCGATGACTGGGAGGTCAACTCCGGAACTTGAGGAACGGCAAGGCAAGCAGAAACACCAGACTGTGCAAGGCACCCCCTGTCAGCATCTAGCCCAGAAGCTTCTAGAGACTGAGTCTTCTTGGCCCCTTGGCTGTGGAGTGGGGACCCAGGCTCCAGGAAGGGATGTCTGTCAGGGAGAAAGGGTGGATCAGTCACTTCCTATTCCTGGCGATCAGGGACCCTGACACAAAACCCACGCTGATCTCCTCCACATCCACCTCGGGCTGGAGGAGCATGCAGAGCAGGTGGGCGATGTCCCTGCTGCGCAGGGAGGGGCTGCATCTGAGCTGGTCCAAGGACTTGGAGTGAGGGCTCCTTTTGGTCTTGGGTGTTGTGTTGGGGGTGTGGTGGCAGAATTGAAGGGCTGACTTTGCATTGATCAGACACCCTGGGTGAATGGGTGCTCTTGGGTGTCCATGGGCACAGGTGGCTGTGACCCATGCATGGGAAGGTGTGAAGGAAGTGCACAGAAGACAGTGCCCTGGTCTATGCAGGGTTTTCTGCTCATGGGCAGTGCTCCTTGGCAAAATTCACCTAGTCTTCCTGTGCCTTCAGCACAGAAGTCACCTAAGGTCATGAGTGGTTCATGGGAAGCCAGGTCAGTGTGTTGCTGGGCATCATGCCTGGCAGGAGGAGAGGCTCAGCCTGAAATGACAGTCTGGGGGTGGCCTGGAATGCCAGGTGAGGTTGAAATTGCCCAGGTAGCCTGATCCACTGCACTCGGTATTGCTTCTGTACCCAACAAGGCAGACCTGGACGATGGCCCTCTGGCTGGCTGGCATCTGGAAGAGTTAGAATGTTCCTGTGGCTCAGGCAAAGGAGAAGATCCAAGTTAGTAGAGAAAAAGAAATTATGAAGATTAGGGCAGAGATAAACGGAAGAGAAGAGAAGATTAGGGCAGAGATAAACGGAAGAGACATTCCCTCCCTTCTCCCACGTGAGAAAATCAGTGAAAACAACAGTTCTTTCTTTTGCGGATTTACCAAAATTGACAAGGAGACAAAAATGGAACCACTTTATACCAACAAAGTGGCTCCCTGAGATGGAGCAGATAATTCTGAGAAGCACACAAACTACCAAAGTGACTCCAGAAGGAATGGAAACCCTGAGCAGACCTGCAATAAGTAAATAGACTGAAGCAGTAATGAGAACTTCCCCCAAATGAAAAGCCCAGAACCTGACACTTTCCCTGGTGATTTGTCCCACACGTTTAAAGAAGACATAATACCAATCCTTCTGAAAGTCTGAAAAAAGTACAAGAGAAGGGAACACTTCCCGCATCACCCTAGAATGCCAGCATTGACCCGACTCCAAAGACTGACAAAGACCTTACAAGAAAGACAACGGCAGGCCAAAATGCATTATGAAGAGCGAGGCAAGGATCCTCAACAGAATTCTAGCAGACGGAATCTAGCAGCACACTGACAGGACTATACACCATGACCAAGTGTGATTTACACCAGGAATGCAAAGGCTGTTCAACGTAGCTAAGCAGTGTCACGGACCACATCCATAAGAAACATAATCCATCTCAATTGATGTAGGATAAGCTTTGACAAAATCCAAACCTTTTCATAACAAGTACTCTCAATAAAATAGAAATAGAAAATTTAATTGTGATAAAGGAGAGGTGCCTGGGTGGCTCAAGTGGGTTGAGTGTCCGACTCTTGGTTTGGGCTCAGGTCATGATCTCAAGAGTCTTGAGACTGAGCTGCAGGGAGGGCTCTGCACTCAGTAGGGAGTCTGTTTGGAGATTCTCTCCCTCTGCCCCTCCCCACTCTTGGGTTTGCATGCTCTCCCTCTCAAATAAATAAATAAAAGTCTTTAATAATTATGATAAAGGATATTTATGAATAAAACCTCATTATGTATATCATTCTCTGTGGTGAAAGACAGAGTTTTCTCCTTAAAATCCCAAATAATTCAAGGATGCCCATGTCCACGACTTCATTTCAATATTGTCATAGAAGTTTGGTCAGAGAAATTATACAAGTTTAATCACTAAAATCTCCCAAGTGGAAAGGAAGAAGAAAAAGTTTATTTAATTTTGACATGATCTTATTTGCAAATAATCCAAAGAATTTGAAAAACTCTGTATGAGATTATAATATTTCCCGAAAGGTATGAGCAGAGAAGTCCAGCACATATGGATCAGTGGAATACCGCAGAGAACCAAGGAATGCATACATGTACAGTCAGTTGTTTTTGAACATGGATACCAGGATCATTCAATGCGGCAAAAACAGTGTCTCTAACAAATGGTGTTGAGAAACTGGATATCCCCAACTGAAGGAGTGAAGTCAGAGCACTACCTTCCACCGTATAGAAAATGAACTCCAAATGGATCAAAGCATGAACTTTAAGGGTGAAAATGCTGAACACTCAGAAGGAAACTAAGAGCACATAGGGGCAGAACTTCATTCCCTTGGATTTGGCAATGGTGTCTCTTTATGGCACCCGAAGCACAAGCAACAACAGAGAAAACAGAGACACTGGACTTCAACATTGCTACAAACTTTTGTGAATGAAAGGATAATCTCAAGAGAATGTAAAGAAACCCAAAGAATGGTAGGAAATATTTGCAAATCTCCTAAGAGTCTTGCATCTAGAATGTATAAAAAACTCCGACAACTTAAGAACATGAACAACCCCACTGAAAATAATAGACATTCCTCCCAAGAAGATAGTCCGATGGCCCAGTGAGCACATGGGATGATTTTCATCATGAGATAGTAGGGGAATGCAAGCCAACACCAGAGTGACATACCTTCCCCCACCCAGGAGGGGAGCTCTAGTGAATCAGCAGAAATAGCAAGTGTTGGAGAGGATCTGGGGAAAGAGAAGCCTCCTCCATTGCTGGGGGAGATGTAACATGGAGGAGCCACTGTGGGAAAGGGTGTGGCACGTCGTCCAAACGTTGAGCTTACTGTTACCCTTTGGCCCAATTCCACTCATTATCTAAACAGAATGGAATACAGGCACTCGAACAAGAGCCTGCCCATAAATATTCGCAGCAGGACTCTTGGCAATAACCGAAAGGTGAAGACAACCCACAGGTGCATCCACAGGTGAATGGATAAAAACAGCGTGGTGTGTTCATACGATGGAATTCATTCAGCCATGACAGGAATGAAGTACTGATACACGCTATCACGTGGGTGAACTTCGAAAACATTATACTCAGTGGAAGAAACTAGTCCTCAAATACCACATATGGTATGATCCCACGTGTATGAGAGATTCATCACAGGTAAATGACAGGTGCCAGAGTGGTGGTTGCCAGGGAGCAGGGGGAGTGGGGAATGGCCAGGGCCTGCCTGCTCAGTGGGGGCAGGGTTTTTCTCCAGGGCATTAAATGTTCTGGGACTAGAGAGTGGTGATGGTGCCCAGCGCGGGAAATGTAGTTAATAACAATGGATTGCACACTGTGAAATGTTTAAAAAGATAACGTTTAGTTTATATTAAATTAGAAACATAGCATACCTGGAATCATGAAAAGAAAAAGAAGCCAAAAGAGAAGAAAGGAATGCCTCGCCGGTGAGGACAGGCCGACTCTGGTGCTGGAACTGGCCCTGGTGGTAGCTCATCAGCTGGTCCGGGAGCTGGGGCCGGAGCCGGCTGTAGCTCTGGATCTGGTGCTGGGTTGGGGCTTGTTGCACGGAGCCCACTGGCTCTAGCTCTGCAGGGGGAGCGAGCGCTGTCTCCGTGTCTGGGGAACAGCCGGAGCTGAGTGTGGAGCTGGGCCAGCTTGGAGTTTTTCATTGGCTCTAGCTCTGGAGTTGGTGATGGAGCCGTAGGTCCAGGGGTTTACTCACACTGGGGCGCACTTGGCTCCAGCTCCCGAGCTCCCGGCGAAGGCACCGCAACAGAAGATGGAAATGCTTCGAGCTCTGGAGCGGGCTGTGGGCCTGTAGCTGCTACTGCATCCACGTCGACGCTGTAGTGGTGACCAGCCCCGCTGCAGTGGCCAGTCCTCCATCTGGAGATGGTGCCAAAGCAGCAGGAGGAGAGAAGATCACCACCCTGCCAGGGTGATCACCCTGTGCTGATCCCCACAGCCTGTCCCTGTGCCTTCTCAGAGGAAACGCCCCACAGCCTCCCACAGCAGCGCTGAGCTGTCTCGAGAAGTGGCTCTCGATCTCGGGCTGGCTCTTACTCTGGGAATGGCGCCGGATTGGGTGGGAGAACTGGTGTGCAGATGGCTTTGCTCTGGACCTCATGCCAGAGCGGGTTTTGCCTGTGGTTGGGGTCCACGGGTCGGAGCTGGAGGGGATCTAGTCTGTGGGGGCACTGGCTCAGGCTCTCGAGCTGCTTCCACGGCTGGCTCAAGTCAGCGCTGGGGCAGGTTCTAGTGCGTCAGATGGTTCTAGATCTTAGCTGCCGCCAGGGCTGACTCTGCCCCATGCCTCCTGCAAGGTCTGGTGCTAGAGATGCTCTAGATCTGTATCGCCCCCTTGCGGACTGTAGGTGAGATGCTGACCCACAGGTTGGACTGGGAGCTCCGAGGGCAGGGAGGGTGTCTGGGGGTCCCCTCTGCATTCCAGCGAACAGACACAGGTGGGGATGCTGCACGAGTGGATGAAAGAGTGAACACAAGCCTGTGGCCCAGATCTCTCATCTGTAAGCAACATCCCCCACATGACGGGGCTGCTGGGGGATCCCTGTGATTCACTACAATGAGAAGGGCTACCACCTCCCAGGCATTGTGTTGGGGGTTGCGGACCCAGCGGTGAGGAAGCACGGTCCCTGCTCACGTGGGGTTGGCCGGAGCAGAGGTCAAACTAGGACTTCAGGTCCCAGGTGAGTGTCTCTGATAAGGTGGGATCAGGTGCCGGGAGCAGCGGTTCAGGCCCTTGCCACTGTCGGGCAGCTCAGGACAGACCTGTATGGGGCGCGTGGGGAAGGGCATGCAGGATCCTTGGGCTGAATCCCCCCGTAGCCATTACCCCCATGTAGCCGGTCCCGTCACCGTCCCGAGTTTTGTCATCCATGAAATGGGCAGGGGAGGAAAGCCGTTCGTGGGTTCAAGAGCCTTATCCAAGTGCGGAACCGGATCTAGATCATCTCTGGAGGGGGATTCAGCTCTAGCACCTGCCCCGGAGCTCGAGCCAGGTCCAACAGCGATGCGAGCCACAGGTCCCGAGACTGGGGCAGCTGCAGCTTCAGCTCTCGCGCCAGCTCTGGGATCAGAGCCTGGTGTGGAGCCTGAGCAGCTCCTGAACCAGGTACGGAACTCGCCAGCCAAGGGCCAGCACCTTCCTCATCACACCCTCGCCATTGTGCACGAGGTCAGGAGAGGGGCTGGGGCCCGAGAGGGTCCCTCCTGGGCAGGTCACCCCGGGTGCCTTGGTCACTCCATTCAGAGCTCCCCCTCCCCACCCCTCCCAAAGGTCACAGCCCCAGGGTTCCCCACCCCTGCTTCCCAAACAAGTCTCAAGGTGGACAAGCAGACCATAGATGTTGGAATTCGAGGCTTGTACCTTAAACACTGTATACGTGTTGACCCAGAAACTCCCCTTTATGGATTCTGTTGCAAATAGAGGATTATGGACATGGGTGTTCCCTTCAACAAGCTGGGAGTGAGCTGCCCATACTAAGTGATGGGTGCACCTGCAGCCTGGGATGGGTGCTGTGCACTGTTCTCCCAGACAGGGGTGCCGTCACCCTTTCCTCCAGGGGACCTCCACTTCCTCATGTTCTCCCCAGGGCTGCTGGTCCCCAGACCAGACACCTGCCGGGCTCAGGGTGACCCCCCCTGACGCCGTTTTTTTTTTTTTTTTTTGCCAGAGTCCTTACCTGGTAGCTCTGCTTCTCTGACTCCCCCTGTGCCTGTCCCCCCTTGGACTTGCATGCGTGTGGTCTCTGTCCCTGTGGAACCCAGTGACTTGGAGCGTGGTTTGGACCAGAGTCCGCTGAAAGCTTTCTCTGGCCTTGGGTTGTGAGCAATGCATTGCCCTCTGGGGTGTATCTTCCAGCTTTCTGCATTTCCCTGGTTTCTGTGTGGGCCATAGGAGGAACCAGCCCTGTCCTGTCTGGGGTCAGGCTGAGGTGTCCCAGCAGGAACAGGGGTTTCGGCCCCAAGATTGTGCCCATCATTCCTAAAGTGGCCTCTCTGATTACGTCTGATCTGTAATCCCCCAGGCATTTCAATATCGAATAAGGGAAATTCTGTGTCCAATAAACACAGAAGAAAACGAGTCCCGTTTGAAAATAGGGGGGCAGGCACAAAGGCGCCTATTTGTGATTCCACGTACAGGAAACACCCAGGAAAGGAACAGAGAGAGAAAGCAGCTTAGGGGTCACCAGGGGCTGGGCTGGGGGAGAAATGGGCAGGGAGGCCTTCTGGTTCAGGGTGTCCTTTGGGGAAGCAGATATTGTGCAGCAATGTTCTGGGGTGCGGTGGCACAGCATTGGGAATATAATTAATGCTCCAGACTTGTCCAACAGAAAACAATTAATTTTATTTAAAATAAATAATAAACAGCGTAGAGGATAAGGAAAGATAATATAACAGTTAATATGTACCAGAGAGAAAGAACACAGGGGGAGGGGATGAAACAATCTGGCGGGGCATCAGGGTCGGGTGATGGAAATAAGGGTAATTGTACAAGGGGCTCTCGCCACGAGGATGTGGGCTCTGGTTGTGGTTCTGGGAGCCCTGCAGGAACAGGAGGAGGGGCAGGGCCAGATGCAAGAGCAGGGACAGGGGCCGGATCCACGGTAGGAGCTGGGTCATGGGCAAGTACAGGAGCACAGGCAGGGCCAAGGGAAGGGCCCGCAGCCCTGGAAAGCAGGGGAAGGGGCATTGGCTCTGGCAGGGGCAGGGACAGGGACAGGGACCCAGGCAGGGGAAGGGGCATCGGCTCTGGCAGGGGCAGGGGCAGGAATGGGGACACAGGCAGGGGAAAGGGCATTGGCTCTGGCAGGGGTACAGACAGGGACACAGGTAGAGGAATGGACAGGTGCAGGGGCAGGAGGTGGGTCATGGGCAGGAATGGGTGCACATGCAGGGGCAGGGAAACGGGTAGGGAAAGGGGAAGGAGCTGGGTCAGAGGCAAGCACCGGAGCAGAGGGAGGGGCAGGGGAATGGACAGTTGCAGGGGCAGAAGCCGGGACAGGGGCAAGAACAGGGACACAGGCAGGGGCAGGAGAAGGGGCAGGCCTTGGGTCAGGGGCCGGAACAGGAGCACAAGCAGGGGAAGGGGAAGGGGCAGGTGCAAGGGGAGGGACAGGGTCTGCAGCAATGGCACATACAGGAACCAAGGCAGTATCTGGGTCAGGGGCAAGGACAGGGGCACTGGCAGGGGTGGGGACGGGTCAGGATCCAGGGCAGGAGCCGGGTCTGGGGAAGGAGCAGGGCCACAATTCGGGGCAGGCGCAGGGGCACTGGCTCTGGCAGGAACAGTGGCAGGAACAGGGGCAGGCTCTCCGGGCACAGGTTCTCCAGCAGGCCCTTCCTGGTCGGCGTCAGGCTCTCCGTGGGCAGGTGCCGGGTCAACTGCCGGCTCCTGGTCTCCTGCTGAAGTCTCTGCAGGCACCACCCCTCCCTGCAGAGCTGCTGATGGAGTTGGAGCCGGCTCCAGCTCCTTCGGTCGTGGAACATCTGTGAGAGGAGAAAAGCTCACCCCCGTGCCTGCTCTCCTTGGGCCTTTGCAAGACAGAGCCCAGCGCAGGGCCTCCCAGAGAAGCCGCAGCCAGGAAGGAGCCCTCCCCGGGACGTCTCCCCGACTGCAGTCCACCCGCTGGGTGCTCTGCACACAGTCTTTGCTCCTGGCCCCACACCAGCCTCTCGGGGCTCCTCCCTGTGGCGCCAGCCCCGACCTGTCCCCACACACCCACAGGCACCCCGCCCCAGGCTTCTCATCCTCGAGCTCGGTCTCCGTCGGCTCTGTTCCTGGAGCACAATCCAGTCAATGACCACCAGGGACAGTGGTCTGGGTGGTGTCGGAGGCCTTCCCCCGCAATCCCCAGCACCTGCTCCTGGGGACCCCTGTGGGGTCACGCCCCAGGTCCCGGAAATG
>NW_027398538.1:0-2580 GCF_003265705.2 Callorhinus ursinus | reverse complement strand
TGTGGGGCTGGGTGGCCGGCTCTGGGACTCCTGGTGTCACCTTGTGGTCTTTCCGACCAAACCGCCAGAGGCGGTGGGGAGCCCTGACAGGACATCGTGTGGAGACAGCATTTGCTGGGCGCGCTTTCTTCAGCCTGCAACCTCCGGACCTCGGAAGGCAGCATGTGAACATCTTGGTTTGACTATCTCTAATGAAATGAGCTGGGCCGGGGGCTCTCTCTGGAATGTGGGTTCCTGGTTACCTGGGTTCCAAATTCTGATGGGCTCTGTTGTCAGGGAAGTGAGGTCACCACGGCCGGGGTCCCCTCACCCAACTTCCTCCTCACACCAGAGCCCCACCCCCGAGGGCCCCTCCCCCAGCTGTTCAATGCTCACCCTCCCCCCATGCCCCATCTATACAGTGACACCCTCACAGCCCACCCACAGCCCCGCAAGGCCTGGGTGCAGCCCTTGTGGGAGGACACAGAGCTGGGTTCAGACCGGGCGCCTGCGCGTGCCCAGGGCTGTGACCCTGGACAGACCCTGTGCCTCTCAGGGCCTCCCCAGCCTCCCCATCTGCACAGTGGGGTGTTCTGGCTTCTACTTCTAGGGACGCCATCAGGGGCAGGAGCTCTACACACGTTCCGTACCTGCTATCACAGGAGGCTGGTGCACTCTCGACAATGTAAGGAGGAGCCAGGGGCTGGGCGGGCCATGGAGCACAGCTCAGAGGGGCCTGGTCCGCTCTGGGGTCCAGGCAAAGCCACTCCCCTCCTGCCTGTGTCCCAGCCCCTGAGGGGAGGTTGCAATGAACGGATTCCGACCTTGTCCCCTGGTGACGCAGACTTCCAGGGGCTCCCATCAGGGTTAGGCTCAGGCCCCAGGGCCTCGTCTGCGCCCACGTGCTGGGCAGTCCCCACAGTGGTTCCCGGGCATTCCCGAATCCTGCTCACACGTCCCTGTGGAATCCCCTCCCCTCCAGGGTGGGTGGCCTGTGTGACCGCGCTCTCAGGGAGAGAATGGGGCAGAACCCTGGGAGGTCATTTCCAAGCTGATGGAGGAAAGTGTGACTTCTCCTGGTTCCCTCTCTCCTGTGTTCATTCTCTGTCTCCATCTCTGTGTGTCTGTCTGTCTGTGTGTCTCTCTTTGATTCTGTGCTTTGGAGAAGCAAGAACAGCTAGTATGAGCTGCCCTGGGAGACCCCAGTCCTAAGAACCCACAGTGTCCAGACTGACAGAAAATTCTTGAGCCCCCCTTCTGAACCGAATCCTGCTGATACCAGGTGAGTGGTCTTGGTGACAGAGCCTGCCCCGGTCGAGGCTAAGCGGAGGCTGCACCCCCGGGCTCCTGGGGGACCTGGAGGCAGAGGCTCCCCCTGAGCTGAGCCGGGATTCTGGTACAGGAACTGTGAGATACGGAAGGTCTGTGCTTGCAAGCTGACTTCGGATCGTGTCTTTGTCAGGACTCTGGGAGAATTTTGGTGTGCACGCTCAGGTCTTAAGCTGTGCAGAGGGCATCTAGGGTGTGGGGACCCTGTCCCTCAAGGATGTGGTATCCTCCACGTTCTAATAAGGAACTATCTGAAAGAGGCCGTGGCCTCAGGAACTGTGGGTGAGGTTTCTGGCAGCTGGAACGAAGGAGGCTTGCCTACACAGAAACCCACAGTGTTTCAGAGAGCAGAGCTCCGAAGGGCCTCCAGGGCGTGCTCTGTGCAGACAGGCCTGGCCCCCAGCGCCTTCCACACAAGCGTTTAGAGTAAGGGGGGGTCTCAGCGGGCAGAGCCAGGGAACAATGGGCCGGAGCCACTCACGTCCTGGAGGAACGAGGTCCCCGTGCCGCCTCGGCCAGACCCTGAGCTGCGGTGGATGTGGCCACTCCGGGCCAGCTGCACGACTGGTGATCACTGGGGCCTCGCTGTCTCTTCCCCCACGGATGCTGAGCACGTGGGGATCCACCGAGGCCTCATGCCGTGTGGCCTCTGTGGCCTCAAGACCCCGGATTCGATCCTACTGCCCCCCACCAGAGGGGACGTGGGGCTCTGGGGTGGGGCACAGGGTAGGACACCTGGCCTGACTCCTGGAGAGGAGCGCGATGCCGCTGCAGACAGGGTTCGGGGGCCGGACGGGCCATGTCTTCCTGCGCCTGCACCCTTGGCCGGGCACGTGCGGTTTCTCCCACCAAGGAAGCCACGTGCCTCCCGCAGGCCCTTCTGCACTTGGGGTTTGGCCCCTCGACATGCTTCACTTAGCCGCTGAGGCAGAAATGCAGTCCTGTGCTGAGCCCTTCCTCCCAGCCTGCTGTGGCCTCGCCTGCTGTGGCCTCGGCGTGGCCGTGAGACGAGCAGGACGTGGCCGCCCTCGGTGGGAGGGGGACAATGGCAGCAGAGCCGGCGCGAACCAGTCACGGACAGCCACCCCCCAAGGCGGGCGCAAGCTGCGGAGACCCCCGCCGCCCAGCAGGGCCGGCCTGCGCCACCTGACCCCACGCTGCCCAGACGGGAAAGCTAAGTCCATTCGTGTCGGTTCATAGCACAGAGATCCTGTGGGTGGTCCTCACGTGGCAGTAGCTGACTGATGCCGTTCTACTGTGTTCTCCTCGGGT
>NW_027398537.1:0-10982 GCF_003265705.2 Callorhinus ursinus | reverse complement strand
TTTCTACCATTGTAGGTTACATATCTCTTCTCCTGAGCTGCTTTCAGGATTTTCTCTTTGTCTCTGAGACTCGTATGTTTTACTATTAGATGTCGGGGTGTTGAACTATTATTATTGATTTTGAGAGGGGTTCTCTGTGCCTCCTGGATTTTGATGCCTGTTTCCTTCCTCACATTAGGGAAGTTCTCTGCTATTATTTGCTCCAATATACCTTCTGCCCCTCTCTCTCTCTCTTCTTCTTCTGGGATCCCAATTATTCTAATGTTGTTTCGTCTTATTGTATCACTTATCTCTCGAATTCTGCCCTCGTGATCCTGTAAGTGTTTCTCTCTCTTTTTCTCAGCCTCTTTATTTTCCATCATTTGGTCTTCTATATCGCTGATTCTCTCTTCTGCCTCATTTATCCTAGCAGCTAGTGCCCCCATTTTGGATTGCACCTCATCAATAGCCTTTTTGATTTCGATTTGGTTAGATTTTAGTTCTTTTATTTCTCCAGAAAGGGTTTCTCTAATAACTTCCACGCTTTTTTCAAGCCCAGTTAGTATCTTTGAAGTCATGATTCTGAACTCTAGGCCCGACATCGTACTAATGTCCGTATTGAGTAGGTTCCTGGCTGACGGTACTACCTCTTGTTCTTTTTGCTGAGGTGATTTCTTTCGTCTTGTCATTTTGTCCAGAGGAGAATAGATGAATGAGAGAACAAAATGCTAACAGGTTTACAACGTCCCCAGCAAATATACTGTATACCAATCAGAAAAGACCTGAAACCAGGGGAAAAGAAAGGGAAAGAAAGAAAAAAGAAAGAGAAAAAGAAAGAAAAAAAAAAGAAAAAAAAGATAAAAACAAAAACAAAACAATACAAAAAAAAGCAGAATATGATCAAATATGATCAGGCTAGTGCATAGATCAGTGCCACACACTAGATTTTGGGCGTATTTTGGTCTGTTAGAAAAAAGTGCCTCCTAAAATTTTAAAGGAAGAAAGACATATATGTACAAAATAAGGGTTGATACAATGAAGGGATGGAAGATGACTGTAAAGATGAAAAGTATAAAAGATTTTATAAAAGGACTTGGTAAGATAAGTTGTTTGAAAAAAGAAAGAAGATTTAAGAAAAAAAAGAAAAAAAGAAAAGAAAAAGGAAAAAGGGAGAGAATGTGATCAGGCAGGAGACTAGAACAAAGCCATACACTAGTGATTTAGGGTATATTTTGATCTGTTAGAAGAAACTGTATCTCAAAATTTTAAAGAGAGAACAACTTATATATATATATGCCAAAAATAAGGGTAACTACTATGAAGGGATAAAATATGACGCTAAAAATGAAAAATAAAAAATGTTTTTTTTTTAAAAAGAGGGATTGATAAGATGTTGGTTGAAAAAGAGAAAAAGAAAAATAAAAAAAACAGTCAACAAAAATTAACTTTGATGAAATAATGAATCATGGTAAAAAAAAAAAAAAAAGCCATGAATCTATGTGCAGTATTCCCCTAGCGCTGGAGTTCTCCCATTCTCCTTGATCGATCAACTTGGTCTTGGCTTGCTGGCTGTTTGTGCTGATCTTCTGGGGGAGGGGCCTGTTGCCGTGGTTTCCAAATGTCTTTGCGGAGGCGGAATTGCCCCGCCCTTGTCGGTCCGGGCTAAGGAAGCTGCTCCGGTCCGCTCTCAGGAGCTTTTGTTCCCTGCAAGCTCTCGGCACAGCTTTGGAGGACCAGAGCAGAAATGGCGGCCCCCCAATCTCCGCCCGGAGGAGCTGAGAACTCGGGGCCCCGCTCCTCAGTGCGCCCCCAGAGAAAAGCAGTCACTTCCGTGTCCCCGGTCTCCAGCCGCACTCCGTGCTCACCCGGCCTGTGATCGAGCGTTGCTATCTCTGGCACCCGACCCTGCACGGAGTCTCCAAACCCAGCAGATCCCTGCAGTGCGTTCCCGCACCGCTCCTCCCCGGGAAGGAAGGGGAGTCTCCCCGGATCTGCTGCTTGTTGGGTCCCTGCTGGGGGAGCCGTGCCCCGACTGGGCCGCAGATCAGTTTATGGCAACCCCAAGCTGAGAGCCCGCGACTCTGCTCCGTCTCTGCAGCCGGCTTCCCCGCTCTGATACCTGGGAGCTCTGGCGCACTCAGGCACCCCCGGTCTCTCTGTGACCCCAAGGGTCCTGAGACCACACTGTCCCGGGAGGATTCCACCCCCCGCTTAGCCACTGCAGCGACGTCCCTCCGCCGAGCCAACTTCTAAAAGGTCCGATTTTGTGCTCCGCGGCTCTATCACTTGCCAGAAGCGGCCGGCGGAGGCCCCTCCCCCGCCGTCTATCCTCCCGAATATCGCCTCGGATTCACTTCTCCGCACGCCCTACCTTCCAGTAAGTGGTCGCTTCTCTGTTCAGAGAGTTGTTGCCACTCTCCTGTTCGATCTCCTGTTGAGTTCGTAGGTGTTCAGAATGGTTTGATCCCTATTCAGCTGAATTCCTGAGACCAGACGAAATCTAGGTCTCCTACTCCTCCGCCATCTTGCTCCGCCCCCGATTCCAACCTCTCGTTCTTTTTCTGTCTAGGTTCTCCCCGTGGGCCTCTTTCAGATCCAGTGTCTCACAGCAATATCCTCTGCTTTAATATGGGAATGCTGGAAGATTCCTTGTGCCTGGGGAAGTGTGCGCCATAGGGCCCCCTTGATGTAGCTTCAGATCTATGTTCACATGAGGAGTCTTAGGGATTTAAAGATTCCCAGCAGAGAATGTGTGTGTGTGTAGGCTTTTCTAGTGGATTTTAGGATATGCTGGCCTCAATTTTTTGGATAAGGGGAAAAAATTAGACATCTCATTACAGATTTACCCCACTACAGTTTTTTTTGTTCACATTTTTTAATAACATGGTACATTTTACATTACACAAGAAGGCTCCACTGATGAGAACATGCTGAAGAGTCAGTTGGTTTTCACGTGTCTTTTCACATAGGGTCTAGAAAGGACTTTATTACATACAGGATAAACAGCAAAAAGGTCTGTATAGAACAATCTCTTTACAACACTGAAAACTACCACTACAGTTCCAGTGTTCATATCCTTCGGATTTTTTTTCTTTTTAAGTTGTCTTAAAACAAACAAACAAAAACAAAAAAATAACAACTGCACAACATCTGGAGTTCACAAAATCTGAAGCTCACCACTAAACCTTCAGTTTACTACTAAAATAGATCTCTCTGCTTATTAGAAACAATGGTTTGTAGTTAACTTTTTTCTTTTTTGCAAAAACAGGATAACAACATCAGATAGCACTTCAATATACTAGAAGACCCAGTGGAACTAATTTTATTTCATACATATATTTTTCAGTCCAGTAGACAAGATATAGTGTATTTCTCTGCTAGTAAAGTCATATTCTCTCCAAATATGTAGACAAGAGGTTTAATGTATTATAAAAATATTATGAAGACACACTAAGGTTGATGCGAACTTAAAAACCACATGCACACACAAGACTTTGTCTCCACCGCTGTTCACCCTCTGGGACTCTCCATGGCGGCGCCCGATCGACCTGTTGCCCCCCTTCCCAGACTTTCTTACCAATGGGAGCCCAGCGAGCCACATGAGCAGATGCGCCACCTTCAATCCACCAGTTACAGAGGACAGTGAAAAACATATCCATCATCTGAGAAAACACGAAGCTTTCTTTCAGGATTTGTTTGGGTGTAACCACCTCTCGTTACCAAACAAGGAGGGTGTGTACAGATAGGAACTAGGACACCCTTAAAAAAAAAGCATGGCTCCCACATGAGGTGTGTGTGAAATCACGTGCAGTTGCTTGGCGGCCTGTCTGTGTGGCCCCTGATTTTGGCATCTGACAACTCCCATCCTCCCCTGGCACTGGCTGTCCTGTCTCCCCGCCTTCCCTCCCCCCTCCACCCCCACCACCGTGGCCCACAGGCACCAACTTTGGAAGCCAAGTTTTCAGCTTGGGGTCCGATTTGCAAAATAGGAGTTTCCTCTGTTTGAAAAAGCAAGCAAGGAAAACAGAGTCATATCACGTAAGCACTTGTTCAGGGAAAATATGACCTTAAGTATGTTGTAAATGGATTTGAAAAGGCTCCTTTGAGTCAGGAGGGCTTTCGAGAGAAGCCCTAACATTCATTGCATAGTTGAAGGGCTTAGCTGTCTAGAACGATATATGGGAACACAGCTGCAGCTGACCGCGCTTGCTCATATTAAGTTTGCAAATAGCACATTTTAAGAAGTATTAATGTATTATGTTACTTAACTCTTTATCTATTTACATTTGTACAAAGTAAAGCTTTCATCTTACCCTTTGCATATATGAACCATTAGCTCACGAAGCAATGTGGGGTTTTTTGTTTTTGTTTTTGTTTTTGTTTACATAACTATGTACACGGCCTTCCCTTCCTTCCGAAGGAGCCCCGCAAGCTGCCTCATGTGCACCTGCTGTTGCTCTCTCCCCAGTTACCGCCGCGTCGGTGTGTGTCTGTCATCTTCACTGTTTTGGTTCAAATCAAAAAAGTTTTATAGGAGAAACCAAAGGAGTTGGGAACATGAGAACATAGGACTTGGCTAAAAGATCTGAAAAATTTCAACATATAATATACAAAAACCATTTCAAAATCTGCACTGAGTCTATACATTTTTTACAAGGGGAGGAGGCAGGGGCACGTGGCCCCCAGTCTGTGGTAGCGGTCCGTTCTCTCTCTCTCTCTCTCTCTCTCTCAAGTCTGCGTCATGTTGGTGTAGAGCTTCTCCTTCCTCTCTCGGGTCCCTCTCTCCTTACCAAGCTTCGATATCCTTCAGAGTGTGGGAAGGAGGCCTCTCCCTCATCTCTGCCGACAGAGGAGTAGTCCTTTGGGGCAAGATGGGGCGGCCCCCCAGCGTGGAGATGAGTGGCGGGGGCGCGCTCAGCGCGGCCGTCGGACGGGTCTTGTTGAGCAGTCCGTTCTGGTGCCCCGCTGTGGGGCTGATCCGGGGGTAGTGCATGCTGGGGAGCCCTGGGGTGATGAGGCTGGGGTGCGGCAGGTCGTCCAGGGAGGCGGGGTGCACCCAGTGGAGCCGCGTGTGCTCATAGTCTTCTCTGAGCATGTGCAAGCGCTCCCGCTCGTCCAGGTGCGCCCCGCGCTCGTGTTCCCGCCGAGGGTCCACGGACAGAGGGTGGTGGTGGTGATGGTTGTAGTCGTGAGGCTCCCTGTCCCTGAAGGAGCGATCGGCTTCGTACAGCCGTCTCTCGACTGGTGGAGAGGGTCGTTCCTCAGCAGGAAGTCCCTGCCCAGCGGGTCTCTCCGGTGAATGTCAAGTTCTCGGTAGGGATCCCTCAAAGGGTCCCGTATGGGGTCCCAATGGAAAGAAGGGTACAGGAACCGATCTCTGCCCGGGATGGGACTGATGCCTATGAAAGGAGTCATCATGCTAGTCCTGTCCAGGCTGCTGATGCTGTTCCTGGGGTGAATGCGCGTCACCCCCACCGTCATGGGCATCGACGCCAGGGGCCCCAGGTGCACACTGGACGAGGAGTTTGGAGGAGGCGCCTCCGAAGACCGGTGGGTCTGCGGGGCCTCCGGAGGCAGGTCGTGGTCTTCTTTGTGCTCCTCCTTCACCTTGACCTCCCAGCTCTTCTTGGGGTTCTCGTAGGCCGGCTCGCTCTTGCGCGGCTCGGCCTCGCGGCCCGAGGTGCTGTTGGGCCTGGCGCTCTCCACGACGGGGGTCCACACATAGGGCGATGGCACCCGGGCCAGCTGCTTGGCCTCTTCACCCACGGCTCTCCCCTCGTGGCCATGGCTGTCCTTCTCGGGCAGGTGACTCTCCTTTGCCTTGTGCTTGTCGGCGGTCAGGTCCTTGCGGGATTCCAAGTGGTCTCTCTCCCTCTCTTTGGATTTGTCTTTCTCGCGAGCCTCAGTGCTCAAATGACCCCTGATCTGTTCATTCAGTGGAGCTACAGTTATGTCCCAGGGTGCTCACTGGGAGGCTAGGTGCTGGTGAAGGGTGGCTGGAGTGTCTTTTCTCAACGCTTTCCCTTTCTTTGTCATCTTTACTAACAGATGAGTCTCATTTATCTACATCTCTATCTCTGTCCTGAGCTGCAGCAGGCACCCTACGGTCCAGCTCCCCTGGCTTCAGCCAGGGCGGAGGGGTGGGGAACGATGGAGGCGTTCGGTGTAGCCGGTTCCAGGGTTCGTGAGGATTGCTAAAGTTCTGCACACTGGGGCCATCATTGTGGCCAAACACTGAGTTGGGTGTAACTGAAGGATTTCCGAGTCCTCCGAAGGCATTGCCACCAACAGCTGTGAGGCCAGTGAATGTAGACGGTCGGTTAAAAGGCTCAGCAGCAGAGAACAAAGTTGAAGGCTGGGCCAGGTCATGGGGGTGGTGGATGGCTCCAAGGAGGCTGGGACCCGGGGGGCGGCTCAGGAACTTGGGTTTCAATCCGAAGTCCAGCTTATGTGGGTCTGACTGCATTTGTTTCTTGACTTTCTGTTTGTGGTGGTAGATCTGCCAGGCGATGTGAACATGCACAGCACACCACTTCCCTGGTTTCCTTAACATAGGTCTGAAATGATCTGTCAACCTCGGGTCCTTTTGGAGCAGAGTGTGTGGGACTGTCCGGGGTCGAGCAGCAACATCGATAAGGTTGGATGTCTTCGGCTGAAATGCTCCCTGTAGTGAAACCAAAAGGGCCAGTGGGTGGGATCATAGGGGGGATGCCCCATACTGCAGGAGGGTAGGAATGGAAGAGCATGGGAGGTGCTGGCGTCCGCATGATGGCGGTGGGCGGGATGGCGGAGGGGGGGGCGGGACGGCATGAAGGTGTGCTGGTGCGTGTGCTGATGCTGGTGCTGGTGCTGGTGGAACTCGGTCCGCAGGTAGGGCAGAGGACCCAGGGACGCCCCACGGTCAGCGCTCTGAGAGGCCAGAAAACATGTGTTCAGGTCCTGTCGCAAGATGTCTTGTTCTGAGTAAGTGCTTCCGGCTGGGTGTCCGGGGACCTGCAGACTCCCTGAAGTCAGAGGCAGGGGAGGAGGCAAAGCCGTGGGAGGGGCAAACATATTGGGGTGATGTGAGTGTGCGGGGGGCTGGAGGGTGGGCGTGAAGCTGTGCAGGGGCCTGTGGTTGGGCAGTGCGAGGGGGAACGGGGAGGCCGAGGGGTGATGAGAGATGTGAGGAGGGGCGGGCTGAGTCTTCCCTGGAGTGCCGCTTCTGCTACTGATTAAGCTGTTGAGGCTTAAGCTAAAGCTGTTGTAGGCTGACAATGGCTGGGAGAGGCTCTGGGACGAGGGGTGGGCCTGCACGGGCGGGAGGCTCTGGTGGAGCAGCTGGGCAGGGGACTGCGGCCTCGGTGGCCTCTGCACTGGAGGCTGAGGGGCGGGCTGAAGCTGGGCCTCTGGGGGCGCCTGTGGTGGCTGTGTGCTTGGACGTGGGGGCTGAGGCGGGGCCTCTGTGCGCTGCACCAGGTCGGGGTCTGGAGAAGGAGCTCGTGGCTGGGGCTCCGCCTGGGGCTGGGGCAGCGGCTGGGGGACCTGAGGGCAGGGGTCTTTAAGCACCAGGGGCTCAAAGATCGGCTCTTGGCAACAGTCCTGGCTCTTCTCCTGGCTTCTCTCTAGACCCGGTATCTTGGGGACAATCGGCCCTGCATCCCGGCTGTCATGTTCCGGGAGCGTGACAACACCTAACTCCGGATCTTTGTTTACAATAACAGTATTGAAGAGTTTTTCAGAGCTGGCATCTGATGCCTGGTTGCAAAGGGTAAGCGGTCCTGTCAGCCCCAAGTTCATGGTTTGGTTCCTTAGCAGGACTCACGATGGGGGATCGGCAGAGACCAGGGTAAAAACCAGCCAAACACACGAAGAGAAAACGCCCAACTCCGACCGGGCTGCGTCCGCAAGTCTCTCCTCGGTTCCTCGCGAAAGTCTGAAAGCGGATGCACGGGACCCAAATCCGTACGAGAGCAGCAGCCGACGGCGGCCGAGCGCCAGCGCCGCGCACACATCCAGCGCGGCCGAGGCCGGGCGCGGGCGGCGGGCGGCTGGGGGAGCGCCCGGTCCGCGCCCGCCCGTTGCCTCCGGGCCGCTCCTGCGGCGCGCGGGTCGGCCGGGCACGGCGGGGACCCGAGCAGCGTTCCCGGGCGGGCCGGCGGCCGGGTGAGGCGGAGAGGAGCGGCCCGAGCCGCGGCCGCGGCGCGCGGAGCGCGGAGCTAAGAGCGAGGCGGCGGCGGCGGCGACAGGACAAAGGAGACCATGTGCGGAGGGAGGGAGGAGGGAGAGGGAGGAGGAGGAGGAGGAGGAGGAGGAGGAGGAGGAGGGCGCGCGGCGGCGGCGGCGGCGGCGGCGGCTTCTCCCCGGCGGCCGCCTCGGGCTCCCGGACTGCCGGTCCCGCCTCTCCAGCAGCGCCGCGGCCCGACTGGTCCTGGTCCCGCCGCCGCCGCCGAGGCGCTGGAGGCCGACGCTCCGGGAGTCTTTATTCGGGGCCGATCTCTCCGGGCGCGGCGCCGGAGGGCTGCAGCGGCCGGGGCGCCGGGCGGGCTGCGCGGGGCCGACGGCGCCTCCTGGCCGGAGCTCGCGGGCGGAGGGCGGGCGGCGGGGAGCGCCCGGGGCTGGCTGGGCTCCCGCCCGCGCTCCGCTCGCGGGGGCCTGCCTCTCCCGCCGGCTCCCAGCTCAAGTGAACTCCATCGGCGGCCGCCGCCGGCGCCGCGGTCTCCCAGGCTGGACGGGTGGCAGGAGGGGGCGGCGGCGGCGGCACGGGGGCCCCTCGCTCCGGACTTCGCTCCCCGACTGCGCCGAGCGCGCCTCCTCCAGACGCTTATCCCACTACAATTTTAAATGTAGATTACAGGCCCTGCTTATATACATTCCTATACTATTGCTGATGTTCTTGCTGATCCAAGACCTAGATCACATATAGGCTGGGAGGTGCTTTTACTCACAGCCACCCACTAGGGATTACTGGTGAATTCCTCTCTGGTCCTATGCGAAATGAGAGTATTATTGTCTTCCCCCGCAAAAAAACAGTTGGCTTTTTTGTCCTTGAGCTTGTTGTGTGACTGCCTTGGGTTGATGTGCTGCTGGGTAGCCAGGCTGCCTCCCTCCCCTGACTGACTGTGATGCCTTTATGCTGGAGAACCTAGTTTGGAAAAAAGAGAAGCAATGGAAGTGGACAGAGTGGAAATGAAGGACTTTCTTAGAGATGAGAATGAAATCATGTTGAGAATGAAGTGTCTGGGAAAGTCTCGTAGCAAGCTGGCAGTTTCAAGAATAAAAATGGCCTGTTGGCTTGGGCAATGGGAAACCTCCACTGGCTACACCTGGGAGCCAGGTAAGCAAGAGTCCTTCATTATTCCTTCACCAAGAGAGGGCAAACAGCTGGTTTTGGTTGTTTCTCCAGCTTTTCCATCAGTGGAAAGAAAACCAGAAGAGATTTAGCAGATTGGTTCTTCCCCCTGATGATGTGTTTGGAAATGGGCACTGGTGTTCCTTGAAAGAGAGCTTTTTACCCTGAATAGGTCCTGGAAAATTCTGTACATTTGTGAACTGTCTGCTCTTCAGAATGAATGCATCTGTCATCCAGGGGGAGGGAGACAAGCTGGCTACCAATCACAGCATTTAAAAGAGCAGGACAAGGGCACCTGGGTGGCTCAGTTGGTTAAGCGACTGCCTTCGGCTCAGGTCATGACCCTGGAGTCCCGGGATCGAGTCCCGCATCGGGCTCCCCGCTCAGCGGGGAGTCTGCTTCTCCCTCTGACCTGCCCCCCTCTCATGCTCTCTATCTCATTCTCTCTCTCAAATAAATAAATAAATAAAATCTTAAAAAAAATAAAAGAGCAGGACAAGAACCTAGCTCTCAGAGGCAAAAGGGGAAAACTTTCCTTTCGCTATCAGACATGTATTGCTCTCACATAGCACAGGATCTGAGTAGGCACATGCCACAACACTGGGTATTTGTTGTGTGATGCCAACCATATCACCCAAATATGAACCAAGCTAGCTACAAAAACAGCAAGAGGATGGAAATGGCATCAAGGAACAATTCAAGAGAAAAATGAGTTACCTGGGAGTGAAGTGTCTAAGTTAATCTCCCCTTGCCCGAGAAATGAGGCAAGCTCCTTCTCAAAACCTCTGCCTGAGCCTACACACAAATTTTGAAGTCCTTCAAAGGCCTTAGCCTCCCTGATGTCAACAATGTTCTGAAGCCAAATTACAAGAAGCCCTGTGACACCAACCTGTCTCAGAGTCCAAGGACTTACTCGGATTCTCCAGTTTAAATCAGAAAATATTACTCTAGGAATACTGGCATTCAATGCTTTGAGGAAGAACTTAGTTTGAATAAAAGAGCACAGAGATGAAAATTTACGCATGGAGGCAATGTTCTTTAATTGCTTCAAGAAGAACAAAAAGTCCTACATTTCAAATGGGAACCAAATAAATTTGGGATGGGTATGTCTAACTTAATTTCTCCTTGCCCCAGGAATGACACTAGCTCCCTTCCATAACCTATAGCCCAACCTACACATATTCTCTGGTGGGCACATTTAAATGTTCTAGGTTTCATGATGTCCACAGAGTTCTGAAACAACATCACGGGGCCCTGTGGTCCAAGGTATTGCACAGTCCGAAGAACTCTGCCAGACTCCCAAGATGAAAGCAGAAAATATGGTTCTGATTTACTTTTTCTGAATTGCCCCCTAGATCAAATCAATTTTTAAAAATAGCAAATAAAAGGAAAAGGCCACAAGGAGAGCCAAAGTGCCTCATGAAGACATCAATGGGATAATATTGAGAATGAAGTGGCTAGCACAATCTCTTAACAATCTGGACATTTGGGGAAAAAGAAATTCCAGTGGTCTCACACGAGCTGGAGGGAAATCTCTGGGGAACTTGGCAGGGGTTGACACTCCCTAGATTCGAGGCAAGTACCTCATCATAGGTAGCCCTGGGTAATTCCTGGAACGGGACCCTTGTGTTGGATAGACCTGGCATGCTACAAACGCCCCCCAGACGCCAAC
>NW_027398536.1:9789-10985 GCF_003265705.2 Callorhinus ursinus | reverse complement strand
CCCTCAACTCTATGGTCAAATAATCTTTGACAAAGCAGGAAAAAACAGGCAATGGAAAAAAGACAGTCTCTTCAATAAATGGTGCTGGGAAAATTGGATAGCCACTTGCGGAAGAATGAAACTCGACCATTCTCTAACACGCTACACAAAGATAAACTCAAAGTGGACGAAAGACCTCAATGTGAGACAGGAATCCATCAAAATCCTAGAGGAGAACATAGGCAGTAACCTCTTTGACATCGCCCACAGCAACAACTTCTTTCAAGATATATCCCCAAAGGCTAGTGAAACAAAAGCAAAAATGAACTTTTGGGACTTCATCAAGATAAAAAGCTTCTGCACAGCAAAGGAAAGTCAACAAAACAAAGAGGCAACCCACAGAATGGGAGAAGATATTTGCAAATGACATTACAGATAAAGGGCTGGTATCCAAGATCTACAAAGAACTTCTCAAACTCAACACCCAAAAAACAAATAATCAAGTCAAAAAATGGGCAGAAGACATGAACAGACACTTCTCTGAAGAAGACATACAAATGGCTTACAGACACATGAAAAAATGTTCATCATCATTAGCCATCAGGGAAATTCAAATCAAAACCACATTGAGATACCACCTTACACCAGTTAGAATGGCAAAAATGGACAGGGAAAGAAACAACAAATATTGGAGAGGTTGTGGAGAAAGGGGAACCCTCTTACACTGTTGGTGGGAATGCAAGTTGGTACAGCCACTTTGGAAAACAGTATGGAGGTGCCTCAAAAATTTTAAAGTAGAGCTACCCTATGACCCAGCAATTGCACTACTGGGTATTTATCCCAAAGACACAGATGTAGTGAAAAGAAGGGCCATATGCACCCCAATGTTCATAGCAACAATGTCCACAATAGCCAAACTGTGGAAAGAGCTGAGATGCCCTTCAACAGATGAATGGATAAAGAAGATGTGGTCCATATATACAATGGAATATTACTCAGCCATCAGAAAGGATGAATACCCAACTTTTACACCAACATGGATGGGACTGGAGGAGATTACGCTAAGTGAAATAAGTCAAGCAGAGAACGTCCATTACCATATGGTTTCACTTATTTGTGGAACATAAGGAATAGCAGGGAGGACATTAGGAGAAGGAAGGGGAAAATGAAGGGGGGGGAATCGGAGGGAGAGATGAGCCATGGGAGACTATGGACTC
>NW_027398536.1:967-9689 GCF_003265705.2 Callorhinus ursinus | reverse complement strand
ATCGTGGAACACCACATCAAAAACTAATGATGTATTGTATGGTGACTAACATAATAAAATTTAAAAAATTATATTGTGGAGTTGTTCTATTGTACTATTGTGAACAATCTTGCAAATGTGTCCCATGGCCGATGTGTAAAAATTGCCATAGATTATGTAATTAGTTAGCATAGTTATCCAAAATTTCGAGGTAAGGTAGAAAGATGATGATGTGATATTTTATTAAGTCCATTTCAATGTCACCTGATTCCCATGGACTGAAACTTTGTTGATTGCTCTTTTTTTTTTTTTTTTAAAGATTTTATTTATTTATTTGAGAGAGAGAATGAGAGAGAGAACACGAGAGGGTTTAGGGTCAGAGGGAGAGGCAGACTCCCTGCCGAGCAGGGAGCCCAATGTGGGACTCGATCCCGGGACTCCAGGATCATGACCTGAGCCGAAGGCAGTTGCTTAACCAACTGAGCCACCCAGGCGCCCCTTTGTTGATTGCTCTTACAGTTGATTGGGGCTAATGTTTTCTAACTCCCTAATGTTAAAGGTTGACTTGTAGAAGACTGGTTAGGTGTGTTGATTCTAAAATTAGTCAGGAAAGGAGGTAACATCAAAAGTTAGAGTAGTTTCACGGTGTGGGGCAACAGTCAATTTATATGTAACTTAGCAATTTTATGTCGGCATTTTCCCCATAGATTATATAAAAACACTCATGTCCTTAGTTTTGCATTATGCTGCTTTCTTTATTAATGAGTTGAATAAAATCTTGGCCTATGCTTGCCATTTATATGAGATGAGCAATTTGAGAATGACACATCTAGAGATCTAGGAGTAGAATTGCTGGTTCACAGGAGAGATCACATTTAATTTCAGTAAGACAAAACTATTTTCCAAGGTGACTGGATCAAGATATACCCCCTCCCCCAAGTTCAAGAATAACCCACCTTGCACCGCAGCAGCTATAGGTCTGGTTCTAAGAATAAGCTGCCCCTTTTGCATTCATCAAACAAACCGCTTCCTGCGAATGTGCTTGCCTATGCAGCCTCACTGGGCTCCTCTCCCTTCTCTGTTGGGAGACAATCAGGTCCAGGGAAGCTCCCACCGGACCTGTGTCCCTCATTCCCCATCTTGCAAGGAAGGGGTTTGGTTTTGCAACTTAAGATGCCTATCTCTCTTTGCGGGGCACATTTTGCAAGCCGCTCCTGCGTTCTGCATCCTTGAGCGTCTTCTGTGCTCAGTCTCTACAGGTCCATCCCTTCTTCCACTTAGTCTGTGGTTTGGGTTTCAGTTTGGTGGACTGTGTGAAAACAGATGAGTAAGTGGGTCAGAGACTTGGGCTGCTATCTTCAGTGACAAAGGCACAGTCATACTGATGGGCTGGCCGTTGTTGGGGGGAAATGGGTGGGATGGAAGAGGCTTTGGATCCACTCTTGTCCTTTCTGCCTCGAATCTCCCAACCCACTCACCACACGCTGTGCTCCTCCCCGTTCCTGTGTCGTGTCCTCTTCCTTAGATTCTTAGTTCACGGCTATGCCATCTTGGCTCATCCCATTCTTTCTCATTTTATTCTATCCAAGATATGTCAATAGGGCATTATCTGCACTCCAGAGGTGAGGGAGCCCCAAGTCCTGCCCTCGCTTGGCAACCTCCCAGTCCCCAGAGGTGGTGCAGCCCTCCCTTCCTCCTCTGGGCCCCCAGTGCACCCCCCATATCCAGCCTTCCCTGATGCTCCGCTCCACCTGGGCTCAAACCCCATGCAAGCCACGTCTGCCTCTAGAGTATAAACCAGCCCTACAGTTCTTGCTGTTGGCAAAGAAGACTTGAAGCTAGGAATTGAATCAAAAGGATCATGATTCCCAATCTCCCATCTGCTCACCTAGCCTTCTGTCCAGAGCCCCTTCTCACCCACAACGCCGTACTTGTTCTCTGAGCCCTGAATAGGATGCCATCTCTGACCCACGGACCTGAGCCGAAAATGGAACTGGAATTGTGGGAGCAAGGAGCTAAAAATTCTTCAGGAGTAATTCTCATCCTTTCCCGGTTAAACATGTAGGACATGCCCACTTGGATTTTGATCATTCAGCCAACAGCCAGCCATCCATTCATTCCTCTTTTGGAGCTGGTATTGTGTTCTGGTTTGCACAGTAATATTAAGCTTACCCAAATATTTTTAGGAAGATACACTTTTTAAAACATCAAGAATCTGAAGTGGGGCTTCTTCCATCTTGGCTGCTCAATAGTGGCATAAAAGATTGGATTAATGTATGTTATGATGATAGACTAGGATTCTCGCCTCTACACGGATGACCCTCAGCTTTCTATCTCCAGCCTTGATTAATCTCCTGGTCCTAGATTTATGCAGCCAAGTGCCTACTTGAGATCTCCACTTGGTTGTCTAATGAGATGTCTCATCAGACATCTTGGTTGTCTAATGACCATCTACACTTTGTTTATCCGTTGTCAAGTGGCATTGGTTTTCTTATCTGAACATGTGACCCTCAGAAGCACCTATACATCATAGGATTATAGGAACAAAAAATGCAACATGCTTACAAATGGGCTAAGTATATAATAAACACTCTATCAGTCTGGATCCAATCAGGAAACAGAAACCACAGAGTCATTCAAATAAGGGAATTTCAATATAAAGAATAGTTAAGCTATGATAAAATGAAAAGATGTAAAGAGAACTCTCTAGGGTGGGGCTCCGTGAGGGGACTCAAAGATACACCCACGCTGCTGATCAGTCTGGCTGCCACCAGAACCAACAAGAGACGCTCTTTCCTCCTGGGATGCTGCTCCAGTCTGATCCTTTCTCTTTTTTGTGTTCTAAAGGAAGAATTTCATACCTTTCAATAAAGTAAAGCCAATCAAACATTGCAACCTTGCAAAAGGCCGAGATCTATGTTATCAGAGTTTTAACAGAAGGAATATTTCCAAGAAAACCAGCAACCTCGGGCGCCTGGGTGGCTGAGCTGTTAAGCGTCTGCCTTCGGCTCAGGTCATGATCCCAGGGTCCTGGGATGGAGCCCCACATCGAGCCCCACACCGGGCTGCCTGCTCCACGGGAAGCCTGCTTCTCCCTCTCCCACTCCCCCTGCTTGTGTTCCCTCTCTCACTGTCTCTGTCAAATAAAATCTTTAAAACAACAAAAAACCCGGCAACCTCTGTGAGATGGTATACATATAGAACAACTGGCTTGACAAGTTGTGATCACAAAATTGTTGCAAAAATTACCAATGCAGCAATCATGCACAGATCTAAGTGCTCACGGAACAGAAGAGGTCGCCAGCGCCCCGTGAGAGGGAGGGAGCACAGAAGATCTTTGTGTTCCAGCTCAAAGAGAAAAAGGCTTTCTGAGGAGGCAGTCAATGGGGACAGACAGGTTTGCGATTTCCTGAAATAAAGCCTTTTAGGTGTGATTTGATGGTTCATTCATTAGTTCTATGTGAATGTATACCTTTGATTTAGAAAAAATAGAAAAGAGCCTCTTTCCTATTATGAGCGCCTGTGCTCCTGGGGGTTCAGGCCCCACCTGCCTGCCCCAGCTTCTAGGACAATCCCACCAGCGAGAAAGTCTCCTAGTGCTTCGTAGAACCAGAACTTCCTAGAACACTGGGGGGTGTTCCCTCGGCTGGCCCTAGCTTTGCACACTGGGTACAGAGGAACCTCTGGGCTCTCTCAGCCATGCTTCCTTCTGTGGTCCCCAATCTCTGCACTTGAGACCCTGCAGCTGAGCACCTCCTACCAGGCCCTAATTGCCTGGATGCTGTGATTTGAGTCCAACGAGACCAGCTCCCCTCCAGTGACTGACTGTCTGCTGAGACATCGGAACTTTTGTTGATTTTGTTTCAAAGACTCCCCACGGGCTCCGCCTGAACTACAGTCTAGGGCGCTCCCACCCAGGGCGGGTGAGACTCGCATTGAGATCCCCTAGCCTTTCGGAGCTCTCTTCTTTTCACACAGGTATGGCCCCTATTAACCTTAAAAGTTATTTCACCAGCAAAAATGGGTTCGTTCAGGTATAGCACAGAATTGCAATTCAGGACATGTAAGCTACGGCAAAACCACAGGCAAGTTCAACAAAGGAGAGAGACATTATTTTACAGAAAATGAGGAAGTGGGGAGGGGGTGCTCTGAATGAAAGTCCGTTGGAGAAAAGGAGTTCAGGGTGATGACGGTTTCTCACTGGCTGAGTTGCAGGGGTAGTTGGTTTCTTATAGAACATTCTATGTGCATCTTTTCCTGTTGGGACCTGTAATTGTTTTTTTTTTGTTTTTTTGTTTTTAAGAATTTAAGAGAAAAAGAGAGCATGGGTAGGGGGAGGGGCAGAAGCAGGCTCCCCACTGAGCAGGGAGCCCGCTGCGGGGCTCGATCCCAAGGTCCTGGGATCATGACCTGAGCGGAAACCAACTGAGCCACCCAGGCGCCTCCTTGAACACTCTTTCTCGATCATTCTGTTGGGGTTTGTAATTGATAGTTCTACCTGTAATAGACTTTGTGGTATGGCGCCCCCTGCTGGCCTCTCCACTCCACCTTAGTAAGATTTCCCTTCATTAGCTTCCACACCCCTAATAAAAATCCTTCCAAATGTCTATTCTTCACGTCCCCTTCTCAGAGAGGAGATGGGTGAGAGAGCCTCCCCTCCCCATGCCCCAAACCCTCTTGCAGTGGTTTGGGAGAGAGGCCTCAAAAGCATGACCCCATCTCTTGGCACCCCATCTCGACTAGTGATGATCCCTGGTCCCCGGTGTGTGCAAACAGCCCCCAAGGATTGTACCACCACCTCTCCTGAGATGGCAGGATGGCAGGTTTATGGGCTGCATCTGCCTGGAGAGCTTTACCTCCATCACTGGTGCCTACCTGGGGAATCTGCAAGAAGCGCTGTGCAGAGGTGCCATCAGACGCCTTTTTTCCCCTTCCTGTACCTCGGCAATCATTTGCCAGCGAAATATACATGCATTGACCTGTGTGTGGTTTTCTATGTGCTGGATATTGAAGATGGAAAACAAAGGTAAGAGACTGTTCCTTCCCTTTAGGAGATCACTGTTCCATGAGCAGCCATTCCTGCCTCACCTCTTTGCTCAGCGCTGCAACTCTCCAAATCATGGCGCTCCAGACCCCCACTTCTAAAGACCCCATGGCTACTGCCTCTGCTCCTTCTGACTCGACCCCCCTTCTCTGCCTCCTCTGAGTCTCATGTTCTTCCCACCCACCCAACTCCTACAGCGCCGAGACAGTTGATGAAAAATTGCATGTCTGAACCCTTCATTTGCTTGTGGATGGTATGAATACTTTGTGAGTCAAAGTGGTGACCATATTTCTCAAATTTTGCATGAAGGACTAAGATAGTCTAAAACAGCCTCTGCCCCGTCAAAGCATATTCCCCTACAGGGAAGAAGAAAAAGGATAGTCACCCACCCTTTTGGCTACTGAGTTTCCATATGCACCCTTCAAAACATATTAGAACTTACATAAAACAATGCAGCATCTCTATTTCCACCAAACAAAATACAGCTTTCTTTTTGTGTCTGAAGATGTTCTCAGTTAGTCTCAGCTCTGTATCTAGTGGAGTGACCCCCAAAACTCCGTGCCCAAAGGGGCCGAGTCTTCAATCATCCTGCTGCCTTTTATTTCCAGTAGTTCCATTAACCTTCACAATGGGGCATGGAAACACCAGGAGACACCCCAGACAATCCCCTGGGCTTCTAACACAGCCCTCCTTGCCTCCACTGGGTAGCAGCAACCACATTACCCTTGGAATCAGGATCAATCACGCTAGACAGTAAAGTAATCCTTTATTGTCGGTTGGTTCAGTGGAATAATGAGTCTATTCAAGGCAGAAGTCTCCTTTTCAACTCAATAGAATAATTTCTATGTCCTTTGATATGAAGCCCTTGGGGACTAAGCCTCTAAACGATCAGAGCTCTAAGTGGCTGGGACAAGGTGCAAAAATTCTGCAAGTGGGTTGCTAGGTGTAATTGTCAAAGGAGCCACACCCAATTCTACTCATTCACACCCATTCACAGCCCAGCAGATCCTGGCTATGGAGAGACAATACCATATAATGGTCTCTGCTTCAAAGCGTAAAACAGAGCCCAACCTTATACGTGTTCTCTCCCAACTGATGTTAAAATAGAATCTCAGCCATTCCACCTTTCAGTTAGGCAGCCCACTTCCAGGTGATGGAGTGTGTGGTAAAAAGAGTTCCATGGGCAGGAGCCCATTGCTGAACGTCCTTTGTTGTGAAATGAGCTCCTTGATCAGACGCGACAGTGGATTGATTGCCCTAAGGGTGGAGAAGGCATCCTGCGAGTCTGCAGGAAGGCAAATCCATTGTCCTTTGGGGTCACCCCATAGTGCTGCAGCTGGCTACTTGTGTGTTACAGCTCATTGTGCAAACCCGACTCAAGTGTTTTCCTCAGCTGGGTGGTCTTAAGGAACACGTCATGAGTCCATAGGCGTGGATTGAAGGAGAGGATCAATGCAACAGGGGTTCATATCAAAGGAGTCTGAGCCACCTGCTCATTCAGTCAACTTGTATCTTCCCGATTTCCTCAAACTTGATCTCTTATGTACCCTTCCCATTTGATGACAAATGCTTCTACACATGCCCACCCTTATGGGTGTGTTCGTGGTGGGGAGCTCGGGCCGCAGGATTACATGATGTGCAAGAGTTAGGTGTTCAGTATCTCAAGGCCCAGTCACAAGCCAGAAGCTGCTCTCAAAAGGAGATTATCTGCAGAAAAGGATATAGATGTCCTTAAAGATCTTAGAGATGAAGCTGTCATTCTCCTAGTCAAGCTTGTGAGAAGCTCCATACATCAATTATAATTACCCCCAAACACACTGTGAATATCTTATTGGAGCTGCTGGATCATAAAGAACCAATGATAGAGTAGGTTGTACTAGAGCACGAACTTACTGCAGAGCCTTCTCTTTCTCTGGTCCTAATTGAAACAGGCAGCCTTACCAGTGTCTCTATAGATGGGTCCAAAAAGGTACAAGCATATGTGATATTGGCTGCCTCCAGGATCCAAAAAGGCCCACCAAGAGTTGGGTCTCCTTGTTCATGGTAGATGGTACAAGGTGCAGAAACTTGTCTTTTGCTTTGGAGGACATTTCTGCATGCTACAGACTACTGAACCCCCAGGAACTTCACTCAGATGACAAACTCCTGAATTTTCATGGCCTGTGTGTCTTCCACAGTGTGGTTCACATGTCCTACTAAAGGCATCTAAAGGGGCGTCTGGGTGGCTCAGTCGTTAAGCGTCTGCCTTCGGCTCAGGTCATGATCTCAGGGTCCTGGGATCGAGCCCTGCATCAGGCTCCCTGCTTGGCGGGAAGCCTGCTTCTCCCTCTCCCACTCCCCCTGCTTGTGTTCCCTCTCTTGCTGTGTCTCTGTCAAATAAATAAAATCTTAAAAAAAAAGGCATCTAAAGTACTTGCTACTTCCTGCTCACCAAATCCTATCAGCATTAATGTCAATATAGTGGACCATTGTTGTGTTTCATGAAATGTCGAGAAATCAGTAACTCTGTAGCTAGATCATGGCAGAGAACAGAATAGGCTTAGCCCTGTGGCAACACCAGGAAGGTATACTGTTAGCCGTAACAGGTAAAAACAAACTTGCTAGTGGATGTTGCAAGTTGATGTGAAGAAGATGAACCACTGTGGGGATAAGGAAGGTGGCAAGTCAGGGCCTTGCTGTGAAGTCCTAAAAAAAATCAAGCACAAATCCTCTTCAAGGGATGTCAATGACTTATTACTACCGGGCTCTTGGGTGAAAAACCATGCTGACATCCGCTGATCAAGAAGACAGTGTCCAAAAGCAGGAAAGAATGTCCAATGGCAAAAAGACAGTCTCTTCATCAAATGGTGTTGGGAAAATTGGACAGCCACATGCAGAAGAATGAAACTGGACCATTTCCTTACACCACACACAAAAATAGACTCAAAATGGTTGAAAGACCTAAACGTGAGACAGGAGTCCATCCAAATCCTAAAGGAGAACACAGGCAGCAACCTCTTCGACCTCAGCCACGGCAACTTCTTCCTAGAAACATCGCCAAAGGCAAGGGAAGCAAGGGCAAAAATGAACTATTGGGATTTCATCAAGATAAAAAGCTTTTGCACAGCAAAAGAAACAGTCCACAAAACCAAAAGACAACCGACAGAATGGGAGAAAATATTTGCAAATGACATATCAGATAAAGGGCTAGTATCCAAAATCTATAAAGAACTTATCAAACTCAACACCCAGAGAACAAATAATCCAATCAAGAAATGGGCAGAAGACATGAACAGACATCTTTCCAAAGAAGACATCCAAATGGTCAACAGACACATGAGAAAGTGCTCAACATCGCTCGGCATCAGGGAAATCCAAATCAAAATCTCAATGAGATACCACCTCACACCAGTCAGAATGGCTAAAATTAACAAGTCAGGAAACGACAGATGTTGGCAGGGATGCAGAGAAAGGGGAACCCTCCTACACTGTTGGTGGGAATGCAAGCTGGTGCAGCCACTCTGGAAAACAGTATGGAGGTTCCTCAAAAAGTTGAAAATAGAGCTACCCTACGATCCAGCAATGGCACTACTGGGTATTTACCCCAAAGATACAAATGTAGGGATCCGAAGGGGTACGTGCACCCCGATGTTTATAGCAGCAATGTCCACAGTAGCCAAACTGTGAAAAGAGCCAAGATGTCCATCGACAGATGAATGG
>NW_027398536.1:0-867 GCF_003265705.2 Callorhinus ursinus | reverse complement strand
GTGGCTGGGTGATAGACATTGGGGAGGGTATGTGCTATGGTGAGCGTTGTGAATTGTGCAAGACTGTTGAATCACAGATCTGTACCTCTGAAACAAATAATGCAATATACGTTAAGGAAAAAAAAAAGAAGAAGTTAGCAGGAGGGGAAGAATGAACGGGAGTAAGTCGGAGGGGGAGACGAACCATAGAGACGATGGACTCTGAAAAACAAACTGAGGGTTCTAGAGGGGAGGGGTGTGGGGGGATGGGTTAGCCTGGTGATGGGTATTAAAGAGGGCACGTTCTGCGTGGAGCACTGGGTGTTATGCACAAACAATGAATCATGGAACACTACATCAAAAACTAACGATGTAATGTACGGTGATTAACATAACAATAAAAAAGTAAAAAAAAAGAAGACAGTGTCTGTGGGATTAAAGTCATCAGCTGGTGGAATGAAGGATGGTCATTACCTAGTGGAAATGCCTGAAGAAGGCTTAGACAGGTTGAAAGGAATGGCTTATTTGATGGCACCTGAGCTCAGAAACACCAAGGCGAGAGAGATCATCTGTAGGGAGAGTAGAAAATGCATTTCTTTTAAAGCATGGAGGGTTATAGTTCTACACGACCTGAGGATTCAACACTTAGACAGATTCTCTTGAGTTATGAGAGCCTATACTTCTGGCCATTTTTGTCCCAGAATTCATCACAAACAGAAGGTACTAACTCAAGAATGAGTAGAAGTTCAAATGCAAGAAGGATTAGAATATTATAAAATTATATAAAGAAGTTAAACCAGAGGATATCTATTAAAAACAGCAGCATGGCTCCTCCAAAGAGGCAGATTCCAGAAAGAATGGGAGGAGCCCAGCATAAGCTCTCTGGGG
>NW_027398535.1:0-10987 GCF_003265705.2 Callorhinus ursinus | reverse complement strand
ATCCAGGCAGGAGCTAAGAAACCCTTGAACATGACTAATGTATCCTCAGTCACAACCAGGGGAGTGCCCTGGGGACTACTACAAAAGACTACGTGAAGGCTACAGGATATACAATCCATTTGACCCCGAGGCACAGGAAAGCCAAAAGATGGTAAACACCACCTTCGTGGCTCAGGCTCCCTCAGACATCAGAAAGAAACTTCAGAAACTAGATGGTTTTGCCTGGATGAACATCACCCAACTAATCGAGATTGCCAATAAGGTCTACATGAACAGGGAGGTTGCAGCTGAACGGGAAGCCGACAAAAAGATGAAAAAGAGAGTCAGCTTCCATGCTGCCACCCTGAATGAAAAGGACAACACAAAGATGGGGAGACCACAACCACTGAAGGGGGGGAAGTCCAGAACCCCCTTGGCAAGGGATCAATGTGCCTACTATAAAGAGAAAGGGAATTGGAAAAACAAATATCCCAAATGGGGAAAGGCTCAGAACCCCAGCCCCTACAAGGAAGAACCCCAAGGGGATGTCCTCATAGGCCTTGCAGGAATGGAATCAGACTGAGGGGGACCAGGCTCTTTCTTCCTTGGCCCCCATGAACCCACGGTCAAAATGAAGGTGGGGGGCCAACCAGTGACTTTTATGGTTGATCCTGGACCCAAGCACTCTGTTATCACCTCCCCAGTAGCACCTTTCAGCAAAAGAACTGCAACCATCCTCGGCGCCATGGGGATACGTGTGGTACAACAGCCGTTTTGCCAGGCTCGCAAGTGCAATCTCTGGGGCCATAAGGTCCAACAGGCATTCTTTATCTGCCTGATTGCCCCATTTCTCCTGGGCCAAGGCATACTCTCCATGCTTAGGGCTCAGATAACCTTTGAGCCCACTGGACACACTAGCCTCTGACTGAACCCAAGGCAAGAGGAGACGGCCTCTCAAATACTAGCAAATACCACAACAAGGGAAGAAGAATGGAGGCTATTCTGCTCCCAGGCCCAACCTAGCCGCCTGCCAGAGTGCAGAATTACCTTCCCTTCAGTAAGGGCTGAAAACAACCCACCTGGACTACCCAGAATTGGGCCCCTAACATTGTTGAACTGATCCCAGGAACCCAACCTCAGAGGCAAAGGCAATACCCCCTTCCATAAGAAGCTAAGATCAGCGTCCAAGAACATCTGACCAAACTCAAAGAAGCAGGTGTTCTAGTCCAGTGCCAGTCAGCCTGGAATACCCCACTCCTGCCAGTCAAGAAGCCAGGAGGGGGATACCGACAAGTTCAAGACCTAAGGCCATCAACAAGGTGACCATTTCTCTGCACCCACTGGTCCCGAATCCATACACTCTCCTCGTCCAAGTCCCAGGTTCAGCCAGAGGGTTCACTTGCCTAAATTTGTAGGATGCCTTCTTCTGCCTCTGCTTAGCTCCCCAGAGCCAGCCACTATTTGCCTTTGAATGGTCTGAACCTGATACAAAGTGCCAGACGCAACTGACTTGGACGCGCCTCCTGCAGTGGTTTAAAAAACTCACCAAACCTCCTTGGGGAAGCACTGGCCATGGTCCTTGCCAGCTTTCCATGAGGGGCCACATGATGCACCCTCCTCCAGTATGTGGATGACCTTCTCCTTGCCAGTTACAGACAAGTAGACTGCACAAAGGGCACAAAGGCCCTCCTACAGCTCTTGTCAGACTCGGGTACTGAGCGTCATGGAAGAAGACACAAATCTGCCAACAACAGGGCTGACACCTTTTTTCCTCCTCACCCAAGGGAAAAGAGAACTAGGGCTGGAGAGGAAAAGGGTCCTCATCTCCCTACCACAGCCCCAGACAAAAAGGGGCCTATGAGAATTCATGGGGGCTGAAGGATTCTGGCACAGCTGAATCCCTGGATTCTTGGGAATGGCAAGACCAACGTATGATCTCTTAGGGGGACCAGATCGAGAACACCCTACCTGGACTGAGGAAGCAGAAGTCGATTTCACAGAGATAAAGACCACTCTGGGGCAGGCTCCAGCCTTGGGCCCACCATGTGTAGAAAAACCCTTCAATCTCTTTGTGCATGAAAAGGAAAACATAGCGCTTGGGGTACTCACCCAGATTGTTGGACACTGGCAATGGCCAGTTGCTTACCTTTCAAAGAAGCTGGACCCCATGGCAGCGGGATGGCCGCCATGCCCCTGGGTGCTGGCAGCCACAGTCCTACTCATCAAGGAGGAGGACAGACTTACCCTGGGGCAAGAACTTAACATCAAGGTCCCTCATGCAGTTGTGTCCCTCATGATCGCACAGGGACACCGCTTCCTTTCCGACTGTCAGCTAGCAGAATACCAAGAGCTCCTCTGAGAAGAACGGCAGGTCACCCTCAAAACAGTAAGGACATTAAATCAAGCAACACTTCTCCCTACAAAAGAGGGGAAACCACACCATGACTGTTCTGAGGTGATTGATGAAGTCACGTGAGTCATCCAGATCTGCGGGATCAAGCCATAAAGAATCAGGGCTCACTCTGTTAAGTGACAGCAGCAGTTATCTACAGGACGGTGCCCGGAAAGTGGCTTATGTAGTAACCACATCCACTGAAGTTCTAGAAGCTAAGGCATTACCAGCTCGATGGCCAGCTCAACGGGATGAATTATATGCCTTAGTCCGAGCCCTCACCCTCGGTGAAGGCAAAGAAGTCAACATCTATACTGACTCTTGGTACACCTTTGCTACTGTACATATACATGGAACCATCTACAAGGAATGGGACCTCCTAAGCAGAGCAGGAAAAGCTATCAAGAACAAAGAGCAGATACTGAGACTCCTCAAAGCCATCTTGCTTCCAAAGAAGCAGCAATCCTGCACTGTAAGGGACACCAGAAAGGAGACAGCCCCATAGCACAGGGAAATTGTCTGGCAGATGAGGAAGACAAGACCACAGCCAGTGAGAACATGGACAGAGCCCCTTCACGCACCATGGTCCTAAAACCCCCAGAAGAAGTCCCTCTATACAGTTACACTAAAAAGGAAAAAGAATGGGCCATGACTGAGGGTGCCACTCTGACTGAAAAGGGATGGTGGATGATGCCAGATGGGCACATCTTTGTTCCAACAGCAACTGGAGGGCATCTAGTCAAGGAATACCACCAAATCACTCATCTGAGAAAAATTGCATTAGAGGCCCTTCTCAAGAAGCACTACTACATCCGTCGGCTGCCAGCACTATGCGGAGCAACGAGTGAATGATGCATAACATGTCCTAAAAAGAATGCTCGGTCTGCACCATGGCTCCCATCAGGTGTCCAGAGGATGGGAGCAACCCCCTTCGAAGCACTAGAGGTAGACGTCACAGATGTGCCACCAAGCAGGGTGTCCAGATATCTCCCAGTAATAGTATGCACATACTCTGGGTGGGTCAAAGCCTTCCCAACTAGGACAGAGCAAAGCTGGGAAGTGGCTAAAGTCCTCTTGTGGATGATCGTGCCCCAGCTCGGCCTGCCATTAACAATCCATAGTGACAATATACCCGCATTTGTGACAGACATTGCACAGGTCTTGACCAAATGTCTCAATATCACCTGGAGACTCCAAACCACTTACCGGCCCCCAAGTTCAGGGAAAGTAGAGCAAATGAATCGCACCCTCAAGGGACCCTTAGCAAAGTTTTGTCAGGAGACTATCCCCCCCCATGGCCGGAACAGCTACCCCTGGTCCGCCTGCATGCTCGCTGCACACCTGGGACATCAGGATTCTCCCCATTTCAATTAACATATGGATGGCCTCCCCTGTACTTGGGAAGCCTTCCAGGAAACTTGCATTGGGTTCCAGATAAAGGGATAAAGGAGCAGCTTCAGGCCCTGGGGGCCACCCTAAAGAAATTACAAAAGTACACCATTGAAAGGGCCCCAATCTCCTTAGGATCTCAGGTACACTCCTTCCAGACAGAGGACTCAGTTTGGGTCAAAGATTGGAAGAAAGACTCCCTCAAAACACAGTGGACAGGGCCCCACACTGTTGTTTTAAACGCCCCTACTGCCCTCAAGGTCTCAGGTGTCACCCCATCGTCCACCACTCCAGAGTGAAGAAAGCTCATCAATTGGACGAGGAGCCGCACCAGTGGAGAGTCCAGACAGACTTCAGGAACCCACTACGGCTTCACCTTCAACTAGACCCCACCGACTGATGGACACCTGTTCGCCATGGTCCCTGCCTCTCATCGGCATGATTTCCCTCATCTTGGGATTCGGACTGTACACTGTTGCCCCTCCTGACTGGACTGTCCCCCAGATGCTTGCTACTGTCATTGCTTATTGGGTGTCCCTAGGGTGTATTACTGCATTTGCTTGTCCACAGTTTTCATCTGCTAATGGGTTAGCCATGATGGCTCTCTCTACCTAAGGTCACAGATCCCAATTTTACTGGCCCTCTGCTGTCTACTCCTGAGCGCATTTCACCATGGTTTCCCTGGCCCCAATCGGTCCCGGTCTTCTACTACCTGGTGTGCTGTTTGTCTGCACTGCCTCTAGCTTGCCCAGCCAGGCAAGGGGGACAAACTCTCATATCACCGTTACTGGCAAATGGACGTTCCAGCTTATCCCCCTCAATTCCGCACCAGCACCCCCACTGATTTCTTCCAGCTGGGATGGGCACACACCAAAATTTAACTTCTATTTTGATGGAGGCCAGCTTCTTGATACCTCCTGGGAACATCACAGACGGTGTTCATTCCATGGCCTTCACTCAGGTTACAAGGTGGTAGATATCTACATCTGTGGGGGCCCTATGCCTCAACAGACAAACACCTGCCCTCAGTTCTGCTCGCAAGCCTGGGGATGTCCATCATTGTTGGCGACATTGCTGGAAGTGGAACGATGGTCCACCAAGTGTTGGCACCTCAAACAGTGCAGTGACATTCAGATTTCCTTGTCACGCAACGCCACGAGTCTGGTCATTCTAACAATAACTGTATACCGCTCCACCTTTCAGTTTTAGAACCCAATGCCACATCATGGGCTACAGGAATCCTTCTCCTATTGGGCCAATATCACCCTTTGGGGATGGACCCCATGGCCAAAGTTATGATTAAGTCCATGTTCACACCAAGCCTTACAGTCAACACCCAGAGTGAGAAAATAACTCACCCTGGCGCATCCCTGGGTCCCCCATCCCCACACAGCAAGCAACTATAGCGCAACTGTTAGGTATGATTAACACCTCCCACCAAGCGCTTAACCACTCAAATCCGCCCCTACAGTCTGAGTGTTGGATCTGTATAAAGCCTGGTCCCGTCCAATATCTAGGTGTCATCCTCAACCAATCTACTGTGTCACCTCCCACCATAGTACCGGGGACCTCAGATTATCCCTTTCTGGCTCTGGTACCGCTGTATGGCAACACTTCTTCTCCCATCATGGGCCACAGTCGGGTCTGTGTGCCTAACAACCCTTTTCTGGCTTGTGATCAAGGTGTATACATCTGCACCACCCCGCACATTAGTCATGCACACTTGCCAGTCTCTTACCTGAATTTCAGTCCTCCCTGGGGTCGATATCCCACTCATATGGAGAAACCCTAGCCACCGTTGATGCTCCCCCGTGCCCGTCCCTCTTATTGTGAGCCTACTGGCTGCATCATGTGTTGCCCTCGGCGCCACTGGCTTCGGGATGTCTCAGATTCAGTACCAGGAGTTAACTCAACAACCCGCAGCGGAGTTTTCTGCCCTTGCTCAGTCGTCCTGGCCCTGCAGCACCAACTCGATTTACTTGCCTCAGTGGTCCTCCAAAACAGGTGTGGGCTCGACCTTCACAGGATCATGCGGGGGGGGTGGCTCTGCCTCTTCTTACAAGAGGAATGTTGTTTCTATGTTAATGAGTTAGGGGTGGTCCAAGAAACTGTGACCTGATTACATGAATGAGTATATCGCTGGTGGGAATCACTACAGCAGACAACCTGGTGGGATACACTCTCACAATGGTTCCCCTGGTTCACCCCCTTCATTGGTCCCCTGCTATTGCTTCTCCTCATAGTAGCATTTGGTCCTTGTATTCTTAATGCCCTTACTAGGTTTATCACTACTCAAATGGCTAAAATCAGACTCCAGTTACTCCTTACTCAGTATCGCCGCTTAGAAGATGATGATGATGCCCTCTAAACTAGGTGTTTAAGGGAGCATCAAGGATGGAATGATAAGGAAAATCTGTGTCCTAGGATGGCCGACTGAGCCAGTGACACAGTCCCGGTCCTTGCCCCACAGCTCCTCCGAGTTCTTCTCCCTGCCCCGCTTCACACGCCAAAAGTTCCAAGTATGCAGAAGTAGAAGTGTATAAATTGCCCCATTTGTTTGTGCTTGGGGCTCAGACCATTAGAGACCACTCTCCTCTGAGCCCACCAGCATTAAATAAACCTCGATCCTCCAAGATCTCCAGGTACCACCAGGTTCTTCCATCAGGCCATCCAGTCCAGGTTCTGTAACAGAAGCGCGCTATATTGCTGGCGGATCGGTCCTGCCATGCCCCTATGCCCTAAACATGACCCGAGGTGGGCTTCTGAGGTGTCTGTCCCAAGAGGCCTGTCCCAGAGCTCCAGGGACTAGAGACACCTGAGCAAAAACAAGGGACTCAGCCTGCCACTAGTAGGAAAACTTGTCATTTGGAACCCTGGAAAGCATTCCAAGCAGGAGAAGTGTGCATGCCCATCTCAGTGAAAACCCACATTTAACCACCAACTGTACCCAAACCCTGAGGCTGAACACACCCTGACCCACACCCTAAACTCAACCCCCAGGAAGCTCACCACAGCGCCAGGAGATTGGGCCTGACGTGCTCCAGGGCCCTAAAACTAACCCTAGGTTGGACTCTGAGGGGTCTGTCCCCAGAGTCCTGGCTCCAAAGCCCGAGGGATTGAGGACAACAGTGCAGTACCAGAGTATTAGCCTTCCACCCAGAAGGAAACCGCACCATTTGGAATTCTGGAAAGGTTTCAGAGCAGGAGAAATCTGCATGCCCTTCCCAGTGATCCCCCAATTTCAGTGGCTTCCTGGCCACAAACAATGATCCTGACACTCACCTGGACCCATGCCCTCAACTAGGACACCTAGGAAGCTCACCACAGTGCCAATAGATTGGGCCTGCCATGCCCCTAGGCCCTAACGTCAACCATAGGTTGGCTTCTAAGGTCTCTGTCTACATAGGCCTGACACAAAATCTCCAGGGTTTGTGGCCCCTGAGTAATACCAGATTACTCAGCCTGCCACGCGGAAGTTAACCACGCCTTTTGGAGCTCCAGAAAGCATCAGAGCAGGGAAAATCTGCATGCCTATCCCAGGGAACCCCCACAGTAAGCGACACCCTGGCTGCAAATCCTGAGCCTAACACTCACCCGGAACCATGCCCTCAACTCTGGCCCCGGGGAAGCTCGCCACAGCACCAGTAGTTCAGGTATGCCATGCTCCTAGTTCCTAACCCTAACCGTAGGTTCGTTTCTGAGGGGTCTATCCCCAGATGCCTGGCTCCAAAGTCCCGGGGATTGTGGACACATCAGCAGTACCACAAGACTCAGCCTGCCACCCAGATGGAAACCACACCATTTAGAACTTCGAAAAGGTTTCAAAGCAGGAGAAATCCGCATGACTTTCCAAGAAAAAAAACACTTTAAGTGGTCTCCTGCCTGTAAACCCTGTGCCTGATACTCTCGCTGACCCACCCACGTTCTTAATTCAGATCTCTGGAAAGCTCACCATCGTGCCGGCATAACGGGCTGGCCATGCTCTTAGGACCTAACTCTAAACCTAGGTGGCTTCTGAGGGGTCTATCCTCAGAGTTCTAACTCCAAATCCCCAGGGTTTGGGCACACCAGTGCAATAACATAGGATTTAGCCTGCCTCCCAGAAGGAAACCGCACCATTTGGAACTTGAATGCATACTGAGCAGGAGAACTCTGCATGAACATCCCACTAACACCCACTTTCATCTGCCCCCTGGCAGCAAACCCTGAGCCTAACACTCAACTTGACCAACACCTTCAGCTCAGCCCCAAGATAAGCTTGCCACAGTGCCAGCAAATGGGACCTGCCATTCCCCATTGCCCTAACCCTACGTTGGCTTCTGAGAGTTCTGTTCTCAGAGTCCTGGCTCCAAAACCCAGGAATGGGGACACGTGTGGAATACCAGAGGACTCAACCTGCCATTCATAAATAAACCACATTTTTTGAGCTCTGCAAAGGACTCAGAGTGGATATATCTGCATGCCCATCCCAGCTAACCTACAAATTCAATGGTCCATTGGACACACACCCTGAGCCTGACATCACCCTGATCCACTCCCTCAACTCAGACACCAGAAAGGTCGCTGCAGCATTGGCAGTTCAGGCCTGTCATGCCCCTAAGCACTCACCCTAACTTTAGGTTGGCTTCTGAGGCATCTTCCCCAAAGTTGGGGCTCCCTCGACACAGGTTTTGTGGACACCTGAGCATTGGTATGGGGCTCAGGTTGCCATTCAGAAGGAAACCACACATTTTGAAATCCGGAAAGTGCTCAGAGCAGGGGAAATCTTCATGCCCATCCCAATGAACTCCCACATTTACAGGCACCCTTCCCGCAAACCCTAAGCCTGACCCTCACTGTGCCCCAGGCTCTCAACCCCGCCCACTCGGAACCTTGCCACATTGCGGGCATATTAAGAGAACCATGCCCCTAGGCCCTAACCCTAGCCCTAGATTGGGTTCTAATGGGTCTCTCCCCAGATGTCTGGCTACAAAACCCTATGTATTGTGGTCACCTGAGCAATACCAGAGGATTCAGCTAACCATCAAAATGAAACCGTGCATTTTGGAACTCTGCAAAGGATTCAGAGCTGAGAACTCTTCATGCCCATCCCATCGAACCCTCATATTCGGTGGCCCCCTGGCCACAAACGGTGAGCCTGACACCCACAATGATCACCTCTCTCAACTCAGACCCCCAGGAAGCTCTGGCCAGCGCAGGCAGATCTGGCCTGCTGGAACCTGGGCCCTAACCCTAACCCTAGGTTTTCTTCTGAGGGGTTTGTCCCTAGAGGCCTGGCTCCAAAGCCCCAGGGATTCGGGACAACAGAGCAATACCAGAGGTCTCAGCATGCCCTTCAGTAGGAAGTGGTGGCATTTGAAACACCAGGAATGACAGAGTAGAAGAAATCTGCATGCCCATCCCAACGAATCCCCACTTTCATTAGTTCCCTAATCACAAACACTGAGCCTGACAATCACCCTGACCCACGACCTCAACTCAACCCCACAGAAAGATCACCACAGCACCGGCTAATCAGACCCGCATACCCATAGGCCCTAACCATAACCCTGGAATAGGGTCTGATGTGTCTCTCCCCAGAAGCCTGGCTCCATATCCCCATGGATTGGGGTCACAAAGCAATGCCAGAAAACTCAGGCTGCCACCTAGTAGGAAACCCTGCCATTAGGAAGTCTGGAAAGCACTGAAAAGAAGACAACTCTGCATGGCCATCCCAACGAACCCCTATTTTCATTGGCCCCTTGGCAACAAGCCTGAGCCGGACACACACCCTGACCCATGCCCTCAACTCAGCCCCCAGAAGCTCCCAACAATGTTGGCAGATTGGGGCTGCCAAGACACAAAGCCCTAACCCAAAGCCTAAGCTAGCTTCTGAGGGTTCTGTCCTCAGATGCCTGGCTCCAAAGTCCCATAGAGGTGACATTTGAGCGATACTGGAAGAATCATCATGCCATCCAGAAGGAAACCACACCATTTGGGACCCTGGAAAGGATTCAAAGCAGGAGAAATCTGCAAGTCCATCCCAGCGAACCCTGACTTTCAAAAGTACCCCGAACACTATACCCTGAGCCTGACACTCACCCTAACCCATGCCCTCAACTCAACCCCCTGGAAAGTTTGCCATAGCGCAGGCAGATCGGGCCTGCCATGCCCCAGGCCCTAAACCTAATTTGATTAATAGGAGTCTGTTATCAGATTTCTGGCTCCACATTCCCCGGGATTGGGTTCACCAGAGCAATACCAGAGACCTTAGTCATCCATTCACAGGGAAACCGAGACATTTCTAAGTACCAAAATACTTCAGACCAGGGGAAATCTGCATGCCCATCCCATTGATCCCCCACATTCACCTGCCCTCTGGTTCCAAATGCTGATGCTGACTCTCACCCTGACCCATGCCCTCAATTCAGCCCCCTGAGAAGCTCGCCATAGCGCCAGAAGATCTGGCCAGCCATGTTTCTTGTGGCTAACACTAACCCTATATTGGATTCTGAAGGTTATGTTCCCAAAAGCCTGGCACCAATGTCCCCATGGATTAGGGATAACAAACAATATCAGAACTCAGCCTGCAACCCAGAATTGAAACTGCGCCATTCAGAAATCCAGAATGGATTCAGACTAGGAGAATTCGGCAATGCATCCCAGTGAACCCCCATTTTCAGTGGCACCCTAGCCGCAAACCCTGAGCCTGACACTCACTCTGACCCACGTCCACATATCAGACCCCTGAGAAGCTCGCCACAGCACAGGCAGTTTAGAGCTGCCATGCCCCTGTGCCCTAACACTAACTGAGGGTTGGCTTCTGAGGAGTCTGTCTCAGAGGCCTGACTCCTTAGCCCCTTGGAATGGGGAAACCTAACTTATACCAGGGGACTCAGATGGCGTTGAGGGCATGGGTCACAGTGATTGTCAGGCTCAGTGTTTGCAGGAAGGCGTCAAATGAACCCATAACATTTGGAACACCAGGAACGATTCAGAGCAGGAGAAATATGAAGGCCCCCCTGAGCCAATCCCAAAAACCTGCATTTTCGTGAGTCTCCTGGCCATCTATCCTGAGCCTGATACTCACCCTCACCCACGGCCACAAAGCATCCCTCCAGGAAGCTCGCCACAAAGCTGGCAGATTAGACCAGCCAACTTCTTGGGCCCTAACCCTAACTCTATGTTGGGTTCTTAAAGGACCACCCCCAGAGGCCTCTCTCCCAAGCCACAGTGATGGGGACATGT
>NW_027398534.1:0-10994 GCF_003265705.2 Callorhinus ursinus | reverse complement strand
AAAGCTTTTGCACAGCAAAAGAAACAGTCCACAAAACCAAAAGACAACCGACAGAATGGGGAAAATATTTGCAAATGACATATCAGATAAAGGGCTAGTATCCAAAATCTATAAAGAACTTATCAAACTCAACACCCAAAGAACAAATAATCCAATCAAGACATGGGCAGAAGACATGAACAGACATTTTTCCAAGGAAGACATCCAAATGGCCAACAGGCACATGAAAAAGTGCTCAACATCGCTTGGCATCAGGGAAATCCAAATCAAAACCTCAATGAGATACCACCTCACACCAGTCAGAATGGCTAAAATTAACAAGTCAGGGAACGACAGATGTTGGCGGGGATGTGGAGAAAGGGGAACCCTTCTACACTGTTGGTGGGAATGCAAGCTCGTGCAACCCCTCTGGAAAACAGTATGGAGGTTCCTCAAAGAGTTGAAAATAGAGCTATCATTCGATCCAGCAATTGCACTAGTGGGTATTTACCCCAAAGATACAAATGTAGCGACCCAAAGGGGTACGTGCACCCCAATGTGTATAGCACCAATGTCCACAATAGCCAAACTGTGGAAAGAGCCAAGATGTCCATCGACAGATGAATGGATAAATAAGAGGTGGTATATATACACAATGGAATATTATGCAGCCATCAAAAGGAATGAGAAATTGCCATTTGCAACGACATGGATGGAACTGGAGGGTGTTATGCTTAGTGAAATAAGTCAATCAGAGAAAGACATGTATCATATGACCTCACTGATATGAAGAATTCTTTTTTTTTTAAGATTTTATTCCTTTATTTGAGAGAGAGAGAATGAGAGAGAAAGCACATGAGAGGGGGGAGGGTCAGAGGGAGAAGCAGACTCCCCGCTGAGCAGGGAGCCTGATGCGGGACTCGATCCAGGGACTCCAGGATCATGACCTGAGCCGAAGACAGTCGCTTAACCAACTGAGCCACCCAGGCGCCCCTGATATGAGGAATTCTTAATCTCAGGAACAAACTGAGGGTTGCTGGAGTGGTCAGGGGTGGGAGGGATGGGTGGCTGGGTGATAGACATTGTGGAGGTTATGTGCTACGGTGAGCGCTGTGAATTGTGTAAGACTGTTGAATCACAGATCTGTACTTCTGAAACAAATAACGCAACATATTTTAAGAAAAAAGAAAAAGAAGAAGATAGCAGGAGAGGAAGAATGAAGGGGAGTAAGTCAGAGGGGGAGACGAACCAGGAGAGATGATGGACTCTGAAAAACAAACTGAGGTTTCTAGAGGGGAGGAGCATTGGGGGATTGGTTAGCCTGGTGATGGGTATTAAAGAGGGCACATTCTGCATGGAGGACTGGGTGTTATGAACAAACAATGAATCATGGAACACTACACCAAAACAAATGATGTAATATATGGTGATTAACATAGCAATAAAAAATTAAAAAAAAAAACAAAAAAAAAGAAGGACCTTCAAGACATAATTATATGTACAAAGTGTATTTATCAATGGAGAAATTAAGGCTGAAAAAATATTTGGGTGTTGTCAGTATGTGGATAATAATTAAAATGATAAGTTCAGATGAGATTGCCTGGTAAGGAACTATAGAGTAAAAAAGCAAGAATTTGTGTTCAATAACATTGAAAGCTATTTAAAAATCAAGTGAGATGGAAATATAAAATGTATGCATTAAATTTAAGGAAAGTGGGCAATTGCTGACCTTTAGAAAAGCTATTACTACCTTACAATTTGGACAAAAGCAAATTGGAGTAGCTTGAGAATGAAATGTGATAAAATAAGGACTGTATAGACAATGTTCAATGAATTTTGAAGGAAATTCTGCTTGTCACATAATAAGATAACTAAATAGCTTTAAATATTGAATATTTAAAGTGTATGCAAAGAACATAGAAGGCACAGTCAATATTTTAGGTTCTTGAGAAGACAGGAAGTTATGATATCCAAAGGCTTTGTGAAGGAATTGACCTTGGATATAAGGAAGGGTAACTCTTCCATTGTAACCAGAAGAAAAGAGGACAATCAGCAAAGCATGAATCTATCAGTAGGCTGGTCATTAAAAATATGAATACGTACTTTTTCCTCTGTGCTTTGGAGGTATGGACATTTGCTGAAAGAGTGGGAAGAGAAACATGATGAAGACCCTGAAAACAGATAAATGGTAAATTGACAGCAAAAGTTTGGCTTATAATGTTCAGGGGGAATAAAAATACTTATATAGAATTCCTTCCTTAAAATCTAATTCCAGGGAAATAATGAATGCATACAAAACTTCATCAATAATTACATTTTTATCATGGTGTTATATATAATGGCAAAAAACAGGAATAATCTAAATATTGAAAAGGAGGATTATTCAATGCATTATAGTACATCTGAAATATAGAACACTATGCATTCATTAAAATGTATAAGAATATTTAACAACATAGACAGATGATTTTTTATTGTTAAATGAAAATTCAGTATTGGAATTTCGTATGAATATGTGTTATGTGTTTTAATGAAAAATATAAAACTGGAATGTAATTACTAAAATGTTAATAATTAACATATGTTGGTGGTGAAATAATAGGTGTTTATTTTTCTTTAACATATTTTTATATTTGAAGTTTTTTATAATGAGCTTGAATTATAAAACTCATAAAAATATACTTCATGTATTTTTCTTTTAACTTTCATTTTGATGTAATTTCAGACTTGCAAAAAAGTAGCGAGAATAGCTCAAATAATGTCTTATACTGTGTATTCAGATGTCCCAACATTCTAACAGCATACTCTATTTCCCTTATCTCCATATATATGTGCATAATTTTTCTGAACACATTTATTTCTCTTAATCACTAAATATTTCAGTTGGTGTTTTTTAAAATAGAAACTTTACATAACTGGAATAAAATTATCAAAATCCAATAGTATTTTGATTTTATCAATCAATAGTATGATACAATACTATTATAAAGAGAAATTATCACAATGTTGCTAGGTGTCTAATGACCTTTATAACAAAATTAAATCCTGATTTGTGTTGCATTTAGGTTTCATGTCTTTTTATTTTTCTTTAATCTAGAACAGTCCTGGAGTCTTTCTTTATATTTAATTTCTTTGATATTTTTTAAGAGTACAAACAAGTTATTTATAGAATGTCCCTTGGTTTAAGAGTGTTGTTTCCTTATGATAAAATTATATATTATTTTGGCAAAGATATTAGATAAGTGATAATGTGTCTTTCTTAGTGCATTGTATCAGGAGACACATAATGTTAGCTTAATAATTTGGTTTGGGCAGTGTTTGTCAGGCTCCTCCATGCTAAGGCTTATATTTTCCATTTGTAATTAATAAACACCTTGTGGAGACAGACTTTGAAAATATCTTGTTACTCCTCAAACTTTGCCCCATTAGAATAATCTGTTGATTCTTGACTTAAACAATTACTCTTATGATTGTAGTCAACTGATAATTTTCTAATTCCATATACCTTCTACACTTATTAATTTCCTTTTCCTGAAAGGAATAGTATTATTATATTAGGTATATATATATATATATATATATATATATATATATATATATATATATATAATGTCTGTCAGTAGACTCATGGATTCTTATTTTGTTCAATTGATTATAATTCATTACTGTTATTATTTTTGATGATCAATTTATCCTATATTTGACCAGTTAGAGCCCCTTAAAGAGTCTGAATTGATTCTTAAGTTCTTCTAATAAGTTTCCATCATTCATTAAGCAATTCTCAATTTCCTGGAACAGGAAGACCTTCCTGACTTATCTGTATTTCTTAGACACAATCTGAAACCAGTAATTTATCAATCAAAACTCTGGTTCCTTTTAGTAGAGAATGATATTAAGAAATTAAAATTTGGATGCTAGGTGTATTCATTGTTATAGGGATGTCATTGCTTCTAGGCCTTCTAAGTTCACAGAGCTAAGACATTATCTTTCTATCTATCATCTATTTATCATCCATCATCTATCTATCATCATCATTTATTATCTATCTATCATCTAGCATCGGTTATCTATCATCTACCTATCATCTATCTTAAATACCCTGAGCATATACTGATATCTTTAATTCCAATCCAACACCACAGGATTAGTTTTTCACTTTCCCCTTTTATATACTTGTAATTGCCTTCTCTGACAGTGAGAGTTTTTTTTCCTCCCTAAATCAGAGGAAGGGAAACAGGGGTCAAGAGTCTGGTCAGGTAATTACTAGGGGTATGCTTCCCTGAGATCATATCTTACTCTGCTTTGTTTTTCTGGGAGCTCCTCAGGCAGAAGACATAGTTTCCATTATTGTGAATAATATATTTACTAATGTGAATTTTATATATATTCAAATATTTTACTTTGGTAATACAATAGTGAATTCCAGAATGTTGTGAGAGGCAGTTATGCTTGTGCATTAAGGAAAACACAACACTCTATTACTAATCAAATACAAGTGGTGGCATAGATGTTTAATGTTTAATGTTCATTTTAAGTAATCCAGGTTGGACCAAATTATAACCAGTTTGTTTTATTTGTCAACTTATTCTCCTCTACTGGATTGATCAATATATAAGTATTTCTCAAGGTGTTTAGCTTAACTCTTCCTTTCTTCCTACCATATTCACTAATGGGATCATCATCCATCCTTATGATTCTAATTTTCATCTTACAAATTCCTTCATTTATATTCTTATTTTAGACCCTTCCTCTATGTTCCAGACTTTAAAATCCTATTTAATACCTTTACCTGGAATTTTCATAGGTAACCATCTCTACATGTTCAAAACTGTACTCATGTGAAAAGACATGGAAGAATCTTAAATGAAAGAAGCCAAGCTAAAAAAAAACATGCTTACTGTATGATTCAAACTATAGAACATTCTGGAAAAGGTTAAACTATGGTAAAAGGATCATAAACGCAAGAAGTTGGGGAGTAGAGGGATGGATGAATAGGTGAGACACAGAGGATTCGTAGGGCAGAGAAAATACTCTGTATGATGCCATATTGGTGGATACACGTCATTATCTATTTGTCCAAAACCATGGAATGCACAACTTCAAGCGTGAACCACAATATAGACTCTGGGTAATTATGAAGAGTTAATATAGGGTTAAGTTTGTCAGTTGTAACAAATGTACCACTCTGGTGAGAGATATTAATAGCAGGGGTGGTTATGGACGTATGGAGTCTGGGGGTACATGGGAAATCTCTGTATTTCCCCTCAATTATGCTGTGAATGTAATACTGCTTTAAAAAAATAAAATCTTAAAAATTAAAAAAAATGCTGAACTTATGATCCTTATCCCTAACTCCATGTTCTCTATTTCATTAGCATTCTATCAATAAGTCTTGTAAGCAAACAATGAGGCTATGGTCCTCCTTATTTTTCTTTTCTTTATCATCATATCCAATTAATGTATACTTGCTGTCAATTTTACCTTTTAAATCAATTCTTCAGAGCTCTGTTCAAATGTTACTTTTTAAAGGCATTTATACCTAACTCTTAATAGTATATCAGCACCCTCCCACTGCACTCTGATTTTCTTCATGGCACTTTTCACAGCTGGAGTCAGGCAATGATAGTAACATGATGCTTGAATCAACCACAAAAGTTTTGTTAGGACCAGAACCAAGCTCTCTTGCTCATCTCCCTAATTCAACAATCTGGGGCAGCACTTGAAACATTATTTAATCACCTGATAAATACTAGTTGAATGTTAAACTAGACCTTTGTGGACCAGTACAATTTAGATAAATATAGAGGAAGGTTTCCAAGTTGAACTTGAAGCATAAGAAAAAATGTTGAGAGGAATGAATGTGTATTTTATTGTCAAAAGAATATGATTAAGTAAAGAAAGTGCACTGAGGACAGAATTAGTTCCCAGCAGGGACTTTTTTCTGAAGGATTTGTTTAAAGCAACTTGTATAAGCAATGGAATCTGGCATAAATATTTGTGCACATTTTTTTAATTCTATCTTCCCTTGCATGTCCAGTCCATATCCAAACACATATACAATATAAAGTTTTTTTTTTTCAAGTTACAGAGCAAGTACCATCATTTCTTCCATGATCTCCATTTTCAGGAAAATCTTAAGTTGTCAGTTTTCTAGTTGATGACTTAGAATTTAAATACAAAGTGTTCTTAATTAGATGATACTTTCATGAGGTGCACTTTGTTCTGTTTTCTTGATTTAGTTTGTGTGTTGAACAATAATAAGGTCATGTCTAGACTGATACTGAGATTATTTCTTTTTCTCTTTTATGTATCCTCACAGACCCCTGTGTTTACTTCTATCACAGCTCACATCACAGTGACTTATACGTGATTCACTTGTCTGTACTTTTCCCAACTGTTAAGTCTTTAAAAACAGATATCTTTCCCTTCATCTCTAGTGTGTAACTTTGTGCCTGGCTCATAATGGATGTTCAGGAAATGTATATAGGAGAGGTGGACAAATAGATGAATAAATCTAGTATAGCACATAGTTCTGATTTATTTGGGATAACTGGAGCTGAGTGGTGCAAAAGGAGAAAATAAATTAAACCTCATGAGAAGGAAAACCAAAAGGTAGATCATAAGAATCTGGATTGTCATCCATAGTTCACGACTGAAGATGGATGACATGGTCTCATGGTGCCAGAAAAAACAGCCAAAAAAAAAAAGAAAATATGCCAGATTCATCCACATTCAAATGCCAGGTTTGCCACTTCCTATTTTTGTGGCTAAGTACTCAAATTTCCTGAGACTATGTTTACTAATCTAGATAACATATTAGAGAAAATAATACACATGTCACCAGTTTATTTACATTGTCAGGATCACATACGGAAGAGGTGATACAGCTAGACATAACGTACAAAGACAAATGTTTCACTTTAAATTAATGGTTTATTTCAAATGAATATTAGTCATTCAAATAATGGGCTGAGTTCATTATAAAGTACACACTGAATTAAGTCATTTTTAAAAGGAGTAATGAAAGAGTGAAAAATTCCTACTGTAGGGAAACCTGGGTGGCTCAGTCAATTAAGCATCCAACTCTTGATTTCAGCTTGGTTCATGATCTTGGGGTCCTGAAGTTGAGCCTTGCATCTGGCTCACAGTCAGTGGGGAGTGTGCTTGAGATTCTCTCTCTCCCTGTGCTTCTCCCCTTGCTTACATGCTCTCTATCTCCAAAATAAATAAATAAATCTAAAAAAAAGAATTCCTACTGTAATTGTTATAAATGGGAAATGATAATTTGTTTAGTATCACCCTGAAAGGGTCTGAGTCATGATTCAGAAAGGTAATGCCTTCCTCATTCATTTTATGGCAATCTAAGCACTGCCCATTTTATGGGACAAGAAGGGGAGGGCACTCATAACCAATGTTCTGTGGATCTGAATTCTAGTTCTGAATGAAACCAAACACAAGACAGTGTAAATCACTTAAATTCTCCATAATTCATGCTTGCCTGTATCAGCTTCATTGCATCATGAATCATCTTACAGGGATATATGGAGCTTAAATAAGAATTTATTCAGTATGAGTAAACTTTAGGAGCCCAAGGTAGCACATAAATCCACAAGCGTGGTGGTCATAACTTCAGCAGGGCCAGGACATTCTGCTAGGACAAGATATGGTCATTTGAGTGCATGACAGAAAGTTGAAGCCCAGAAGGAATTTGGGAATTGCTCTTAAAAGCCTGGTGAGACTGTGAACAAAATGACCCCCTTTTTCACATTTATCCATCCTAATGCTTCTTTAACAAAATTTCATAGCATATATACCTGAAAATCAGTAGCTCCCAACATAAAAGGGTGTGTATTACTAATGCAGCCAGACAGAATATATGTATGCATATACAATATCCTGGGATAGAATATCCAAACAATATTCACATATATTCACACTTACCCTACACTAACCCATAAGGCTAACATTAGAATTACTTTATGCATGTTAGAAATTAGGGAAAAAAGGGGACTAGAAGGAAATCTTTTGTTCTTTCCTCAAAGCTGCACAATTTGTTATAAATAAGTAACAGAACTGAGATAAAAAGACAATTTTCCTGACTCAAATATAATTATCATACTGAAGTTATGTGCTTAAATATGATATGTTATGATTTTCTATTTTCCTCAATACATTGAATCCTGTAATATTTTCAGTATAGATTTAAAAAATAACATAAGAAGTTATCTACATGTTTCAAAGCGCCTCAAAATATTTTTGGAGTTCGTCTTTACAATTGCATTCAGAATCAAGAGCATGCCTGCTTAAACGAATCAACATTGTGAAAGAATGACTTTGGAAATAGATGACATTTAGAACTAAGACTGGAGAAAAAGACCAGTTATCAAAGTTGATGAAGCATATTTTGTAAAAACTGAAATGTGGTTATGGAGTAATGACTGCTTCTGTTTGTGTTTCTAATTCTCCAGTTGGCATATTGTCTCTACCATCCTTTAAAAAGGGTGCCCACAAATGTTTGAATAAATTCATCTTCCCAGTATAACATTTTTCAAAGGAAAAATATTTGTGGATGTATAATTGCAGATTTTTTTTTTTTTGCTTGTGTGCATATGTGTGGAGGGGGGTCTGTACAATGAAAAAAAGCTTTGTTTTTTAGTCAAAATGGCCTGGGTTTAAATGCTGATTCCGTTTTTTTTTTTTTCTTTTAAGATTTTACTTATTTGCGAGAGAGAGGGACAGAGAGAACATGAGCAGGGGGGGCAGAGGGAGAGGGAGAGAGAGAGGGAGAAGCAGGCTTCCCGCTGAGCAGAGAACCCCATGCAGGGCTCAATCCCAGGACCCTAAGATCATGACTTGAGCCAAAGGCAGATGCTTAACCTACTGAGCCACTCAGGTGCCCATCAAATGCTAATTCTTTTACCTTCTACCATGAGCTCAGGTTTTATCTTTGAAGTGGAGATAAATATTGCTTATCTACAGGCTTCAGTGGAAGTAAGGGGCAGGACATGTAAGTCATTGAGCACACACCCTCTCCTAAAACACTGTGCAAATATTTGTCATATTTTAAAAAGTCTAATTATAGTGTTTAAAGGAGGGAAGAATGTGTTATGCTGTTAGGTTTGAAAGGAGACCCAGCTATAGAAACAATGAGTGATAGAGACTAGTTTAACCTAACTTGGAAGTCATTTAATACTGTATCTGGATAGATAATACAACTTTGGTCAATTACTAAGACAACTGTGATTTGGATTTTTTTAATTCTCTCTTCCGTAAATCTGTTAGTATAATGGGCAGAGGCTTAAAAACGGATTGAGCTGAATGAATTTATAATTGACTGTATGAAATTCTACTGGGAATTTGAGAAAATACACTTTTAATTAGCAGACATAGGGGAGTTACCTTAGCAATACGCTCTCCTTAGATAATAAAACACTGAATTATTCTTGGTTGTTTTAAGTGTTTTCTTGATGTCCATTGTAAAATATTATGGTAGAGATAGTGCTAAAGTTATAGCCCATGGTATTTTCTGATGCTGAAAATACTGCTCAAACAAAAGAGAGATAATACAGAACCAGACATCATCAACACCCTTGAGAATACAAGAATATTCCTTGGGTCAGAATATAGCATTACACTTCCATTCTGCTTAACTTTAAATTCTGGGAGAAATATGCTATCTTTGAGCTTAGCTTCAGTAGAAAAGTGTGTGATAATACAGATCTGAGATGTAATTGAGATATGGATACATTTGTTAATATTTCCATTTTAAAGATTTTATTTATTTATTTATTTTTAAATTTTTTATTGTAATGTTAATCACTATACATTACATCATTAGTTCTTGATGTAGTGTTCCATGATTCATTGTTTGTGCATAACACCCAGTGCTCCACGCAGAATGTGCCCTCTTTAATACCCATCACCAGACTAACCCATCCCCCACCTTCCTCCACTCTAGAACCCTCAGTTTGTTTTTCAGAGTCCATCGTCTCTCATGGTTCGACTCCCCCTCCGACTTACTCCCCTTCATTCTTCCCCTCCTGCTATCTTCTTCTTTTTCTTTTTTCTTAACATATGTTGCATTATCTGTTTCAGAAGTACAGATCTGTGATTCAACAGTCTTGCACAATTCACAGCGCTCACCATAGCACATACCCTACCCAATGCCTATCACCCAGCAACCCCATCCCTCCCACCCCCCACCACTCCAGCAACACTCAGTTTGTTTCTGAGATTAAGAATTCCTCATATCAGTGAGGTCATATGATACTTGTCTTTCTCTGATTGACTTATTTCACTCAGCATAACACCCTCCAGTTCCATCCACATCGTTGCAAATGGCAATTTCTCATTCCTTTTGATGGCTGCATAATATTCCATTGTGTATATATACCACTACTTCTTTATCCATTCATCTGTCAATGGACATCTTGGCTCTTTCCATAGTTTGGCTATTGTGGACATTGCAGCTATAAACATTGGGGTGCATGTACCCTTTCGGATCCCTACATTTGTATCTTTGTGGTAAATACCCAGTAGTACAATTGCAGGATCATATGATGGCTCTATTTTCAACTGTTTAAGGAACCTCCATACTGTCTTCCAGAGTGGTTGCACCAGGTTGCATTCCAACCAACAGTGTAGGAGGGTTCCCCTTTCTCCACATCCCCACCAACATCTGTCGTGTCCTGACTTGTTAATTTTAGCCATTCTGACTGGTGTGAGGTGGTGTCTAATTGAGGTTTTGATTTGGATTTCCCTGATGCCGAGCGATGTTGAGCACTTTTTCATGTGCCTGTTGGCCATTTGGATGTCTTCCTTGGAAAAATGTCTGTTCATGTCTTCTGCCCATGTCTTGATTGGATTATTTGTTCTTTGGGTGTTGAGTTTGATAAGTTCTTTATAGATTTTGGATACTAGCCCTTTATCTGAATTGTCATTTGCAAATATTTTCTCTCATTCTGTCAATTGTCTTTTGGTTTTGTGGACTGTTTCTTTTGCTGTGCAAAAGCTTT
>NW_027398533.1:0-10996 GCF_003265705.2 Callorhinus ursinus | reverse complement strand
AAGAAAAAAAAAAAAGGAAAAAGGGAGAGAATGTGATCAGGCAGGAGACTAGAACAAAGCCATACACTAGTGATTTAGGGTATATTTTGATCTGTTAGAAGAAACTGTACCTCAAAATTTTAAAGAGAGAACAACTTATATATATATGCCAAAAATAAGGGTAACTACTATGAAGGGATAAAATATGACTCTAAAAATGAAAAATGAAAAATGTTTTTTTTTTTAAAAAGGGATTGATAAGATGTTGGTTAAAAAAGGAAAAAAGAAAAATAAAAAAAAACAGTCAACAAAAATTAACTTTGATGAAATAATGAATCATGGTAAAAAAAAAAAAAAAAAAAGACATGAATCTATGTGCAGTATTCCCCTAGCGCTGGAGTTCTCCCGTTCTCCTTGATCGATCAACTTGGTCTTGGCTTGCTGGCTGTTTGTGCTGATCTTCTGGGGGAGGGGCCTGTTGCTGTGGTTTCCAAATGTCTTTGCCGGAGGCGGAATTGCCCCGCCCTTGTGGGTCCGGGCTAAGGAAGCTGCTCCGGTTTGCTCTCAGGAGCTTTTGTTCCCTGCAAGCTCTCCGTACAGCCTTGGAGGACCAGGGCAGAAATGGTGGCCTCCCAATCTCCACCCAGAGGAGCTGAGAACTCGGGGCCCCGCTCCTCAGTGTGCCCCCAGAGAAAAGCAGTCACTTCCGTGTCCCCGGTCTCTGGCCGCACTCCGTGCTCACCCGGCCTGTGACCGAGCGTTGCTATCTCTGGCACCCGACCCCGCGCAGAGTCTCCAAACCCAGCAGATCCCTGCAGTGCGTTCCCGCACCGCTCCTCCCCGGGAAGGAAGGGGAGTCTCCCCGGATCTGCCGCCTGCTGGGTCCCTGCTGGAGGAGCCGTGCCCCGACTGGGCCGCAGATCACAGTTTATGGCAACCCCGAGCTGAGAGCCCGTGCCTCGGCTCCGTCTCTGCAGCCGGCTTCCCCGCTCCGATACCTGGGAGCTCTGGCGCACTCAGGCACCCCCGGTCTCTCTGTGACCCCAAGGGTCCTGAGACCACACTGTCCCGGGAGGATTCCACCCCCCGCTTAGCCACTGCAGCGGCGTCCCTCCACGGAGCCAACTTCTAAAAGGTCCGATTTTGTGCTCCGCGGCTCTAGCACTTGCCAGAAGCGGCCGCGGAGGCCCCTCCCCCGCCGTCTATCCTCCCGAATATCGCCTCGGATTCACTTCTCCGCACGTCCTACCTTCCAGAAAGTGGTCACTTTTCTGTTCAGAGAGTTGTTGCTACTCTCTTCTTTGGTCTCCTGTTGAGTTCGTAGGTGTTCAGAATGGTTTGATCCTTATTCAGCTGAATTCCTGAGACCAGACGAAATCTAGGTCTCGTACTCCTCCGCCATCTTGCTCCGCCCCCTTTTAACATTGTTTTTAATAGGACTGTATCAATAACATGAGAAAATTAAAATTCTGCTTATTTTCTATGCTTTTATTTATAAGCCTTTGTCAGTGTGCACAGTGCAAATGCAAGCTAAATGTAGCAGTCTGTTTGCTCTCTTATTACTGTATGTTCTCACTGTTTATATAACAAGACTTCCTACCCTGCTTAGATCTTCCAGGCATTCTTGCCTCTCTGGCTTCACTTTGATATCTCCTTCTTGAACCCATGTTCAAGAAGAGAATTTATATTTGAGGCTCTAGGGAGTTTTGCAAGGATTTAAAGACATGAGTACTATTAGGGTTTGACAATTTGTGAAATCATTTGGGGAAAAGGTAAGTGAACATGGTGGTAAGGTGGCAGAGTTTGATGTCGGATATGGGTTTCACATCTGTTTTTGCCACTTACTAAATGTGTGAAGAAAGACAAATTACCTCACACCTTTAAACCTGTTTTCTAATTTGTAAAAGGAGCATTCATTTCTTTGTTCTTTTTTCCATTTATTCATTCATCCAAAGTATACTATGTGCCCATCACTGTTCTAGTGGTTGAGGATACAGAAGGGATCAAGCCAGATCCAGAACCTCTTGTCATAGGATTTACAACCAAATGGAAGGACTTGGGGGGGAAAAAACTGACAAATAAGTATGTATGATAATATCAGATGGCAGGGCAATAAAATGAATAAACAGATAATAAAATTGAAAGTGACTTGGGTGGGAGCCCCAATTGAGTGGTCAGGAAAAGCCTCTCTGAGAAGATGCCATTTAAGTCATATATCTGAGTATATGAGTCATAAGAAAGACCCACACGATGTGACGATTGGCAGGAAGGGGATTATTTCAGGTAGAGAAAATAACTAGTGTAAAGCCTTAAGGTAGGAATAGTTTGGTATGCCTTAAGTGTAGAAAGGCCAGTGGGGCCAGGCTGTAGGCTGGAGGTGAGAAGGAGAAAGTGTGCTGGGATTGAAATAAGAAGGGTCTTGTAGTTGTAGGTTATGTTAGGAGTTGAGAGTTTTTCTAAGTTTCATAAGAGCCATTGTAAGATTTTAAGGCAGAGGGTGATATCTAATTCATATTTTTTAAAATCATTCTGGCTTCTGGATGAACAATGGGTGATGATGAAGTAAGAGTAAAAATAAAAGAGGCATTTGGGGACAATTTTAGATGGTGTTCGGAATTAAGTGATAATGGATATAGAGAGAAGTGGAAAATTTTCTGTGGAAAGATTTGACATCGTGGTGCTGGTTTAGATGTTGGCATGGGTGGAATGGACGACTGAGTACTGGATTTTTGATTCAGAAACTGGGAGTCCAATTGTGTCATTTGCCAAAGATGGGAAAGACCCACAGAGAGGAAGATTTGGGAGTACGTGGCAAATGTTCCATCTTGATTACAGTTGCGAAGACTTTTAGACATTCAAGTAAAGAGAGGCAATTGGACACATTCGTCCAGAGGTCAAGAGAAAGATTAGCCCTGAGATAAAATTGTGAATTCTTAAAACCATGGGCTCAGATGCAAGATTTAGGGAAAATTCATAAATCGAGGAGAGAAGGGTACTCAGGATCAAGTCCTAGGTCATGTCAACATCTAGAAATTAGGTGGAGGACATGGAGCCAGCACAGGATGGTTAATGAGAAGGAGCAGCCAGAGAGGTAGGAGGAAACCCAGATGTTAAAAGAACATGAATTTAAGAAAAGAACGAGATTCAGAAAGCGATTAGAAGGTCAACTCTGTGGGATGCTGCAAAAGTATTAAATCTGAAAGAATAAAATGTGACATTAGATTTGGCCAACTGGAGGTGATTGATGACCTTGAAAACAGCAGGTACAAAAGGCTGGTGGGAAAAGAAACCTAAGGAAAGAATAATGACAAGGGAATAAAAGATAGTTATATTACCTACCTCACAGGGCCATGGGTACATTAATGAACCCAAGGATATAAAGTGCTTAGTCTAGTGTATGGCATGCAGTAAGCACTCATCAAAATTAGCTCTTGTTGTCACATCATTATCATCACTGACTTGAGACAGTTTGCAGAACTGAAGTTGGAGACGTTGGCTGTCACTTACATATTATTACTTTCCACAGCTCCAAGCCAGCCGCCAAGAATCATCAGTTCCGTAAGGTCTGGTTCACGCTACATAATCACCTGGGATCATGTGGTCGCACTATCAAATGAATCGACAGTGACAGGATATAAGGTATGTAAAAGATTACTGGATTATTCCCCACATGGGCTTTATTCTTACAAAGAGTGACTGATGTTTGGATTTGATTGAGGTTTGTTGTACCAAAACCCACTCAGCTTCTTATTCTAGCTATACAGCAGAATCAAATGACATAGTACCATGTTAAATTTTGAAATGTGCAAAGATCTTGAGTGAATTCTACAAAAATTCTATGTCAACTGAACAAGATAGGTAGAATAACTGTTTTAAGGAATAGAGTTGTTAAAATAATCATGGATAAAGAGGAGAAAGAATCCATTTTTGTTTGGCAATGATTAAGATAGTGTTGCCTAATGCACAGCAAACTGATGTATTGAGTTACCTCCCATAAATGAACATAAAAAGGAAAAAAGATTATTTCCATATATTCTCTATATCACACATCTTTTATTGGATACCAAATTTTGGGAATAATGTGAAAAAATAAATTGTGAGGCAATGTTTTAAGATGACTTCAATATGTTGAAAGAGCCTCATTTTATACCTATTCCATAAGGAAAAAAACCCCACATTTTTCCCTCTCTTTATTTTAGGACATTTTTAAAAAAAATCAGATGCTTAAGGAACTTCCCCTTGGATCACCCTAAAAAATAGGTGAAATCAACTTTTGTGAATTAAAAATAACATGAGTTTTCCAGCTAGTGTTACACATAGTTCCTAAAATTTTTTTTATTACTAATAAAAGTCTAAAGCATTTTTATTATGGTTTTAGTGTTTTGGCACTGGCTCATTAGTCCACTTTATTAAATATACTTCTTTTGGCACTTTTTCAGGTACTCTATAGACCTGATGGCCAGCATGATGGCAAGCTGTATTCAACTCATAAACACTCCATAGAAGTCCCAATCCCCAGGGATGGAGAGTATGTTGTAGAGGTCCGTGCACACAGTGATGGAGGAGATGGAGTAGTGTCTCAAGTCAAAATTTCAGGTAAGACAGTCATTTGAGACACATTTCCATTAAGTACTTGTAAGTTTGTAGGCCATACAGATTCTCAAGAGTGAAGGTAGGATTGATGTGCACACCAATTTCAATGTTTTCCTAGGTAAATTTGAAATGTCAAGGATGTCCTGAAACTTGGTATTTCTTCCATTATAAATCACAAAAGTAACTTTTCAACATACCTCATGCTTTTTGATTATTATCTGGATGACAAAGCATAATTAAAATACCATAATGCAGGTATGGTAATAGCATTGCATGGTAACAGATGGTCGCTACACTTACGGTGATCATAGCATAACATACACACTTGTTGAATCACCATGTAGTACACTTGTAACATTGTATGTCAACTATACTTCAATTTAAAAAATACCATAATGCATTATAGTTTTACATAACACTAGACCATTAGATAATAATATCCAAACTTCTCTTATAACAAAAGGAAATTCCCTGAACTACTTTTAATACTCTCTTAACACCTTTTTCTTTGCCCTACACATATTAATATAGTAATAAATTAGAAAGACAGTAGATGGTAGCTCCTTCCTTTACCATTTCTCTCTGTGTCTCGGCATATGTGTTCTTTTTCTGCAAACTCTATTTCTCACAACAATGGCTAATCCAAAATAAATACTTGAGGCAGTTACTTCCTCTCTTTTTAGGATTTGTAGAACTCTATTATTTAAATGTTGATACTTTTTTCTCACCCTGCATGATATAGTCTAATTATGATGAATTAAAATTGATGTTAATTTGAGAGTTTTATGAGACTCTGAAATTCTATGAGATGCTGAATTAAGGAGAATTACTGATTTAGAAAACAATGCTGATTTATAGCTAAATAGATGAATATGTTAGATATTTAACTAATAATCAATTCCTGAATGCTAAAATTTTTAGTCTGTTCCTAACTGAACAAAGAAACTGTAGAATTAACACTAGGAAATGTCAAATATTTGGTGAATAGTACCATTCTAGATTTTTTTTATTTAAGTTTGGATTTATTTACAAATTGTTTAAATAGATTTTCTCATAAATTTAATTTACATTGAATTTTTTTTTTAGTTTAGACACTATTATAATGTCTCGTTAGAAATTTTGGAAATTACCAAAATTTGAAAGGAAAAAAAAATCAGTCATATTCCAAATAGTCTAAATTAGCTACAATTAATGTTCAGTGGAATTTACTTCTAGTTCTCTTATATACATATATAATTTTATAGTTTTGTTTCTGTTGAATGTATCATGTTATATCCCACTTTTATGAATCATGTTACATGAACAGTCAGTCCCCATATCATTCAAAATTTTGTAAATTTCACTTAAAATTATACGTGATATTCTCTCAAACACATGTACAAATTAACCTACCCATTTCAGTTTTCACTATAATAAAATGCTATTTTGAATACATTTTTTATAAATTATTCTTCCCACTGCACCACTCAGATGTTAGTCTCTTCCTTTTTAGCCATTACTAATTTGATAGGAGAAAATCGCATCTTTTTGTTTTTAAAACAATTTCTACATTCTGAACTTTGATGACACACACTTTCAGTAGTTTCACTTACTCAGGCTGTTCCACTAAAGGAAATCAGAGGCAAATGTGGACATTATTTCAAGGGTGGTGGTGCAAACTAACCCAGTAAATTGCTTTTGAAAACTGACCTTCCCTGTCAAGAAGTCTGTCTGTTGCTCTCTTCATTTCCTTACTCATCATTTATCATCCCTAATGTGGAGCTGAACCCAGTTTCATGGGTTTAGACTACAGAAGTTTGTAGCTGCAGATGCTGAAGTAGTGACAGGAGCATCAGCGTATTACTAGTGACGTGCCAGTTAATGTGAAACAAGCTCTCCTGGGGTAGGGGGAGCCCTGGTTTCATTTGCCAATTTCTGTGGTGTAAATATTTCCATCATGTCTGATTTCAAACTTCCCACATGACATCACTCAGTGTGGAGCCAAGAAGAGATGCTGAGTAACACACCGTTAATGCAGTAATGGTGTGTTGTAGGCATAACCTTTAAGAGTATTGATAACATTAAAATGCAGTAAAATAATTAGGAAGTGATGACTTTTGAGAATTTACTACTTTTGTTTTAAACTTTCTCATTAATTAAGAATTTTATCTAATTTCAATTTTAATAACAGTGGTTTTTAACAACTTGTTCATAAATTTCCTAAAAAAAATAGCAATTGGCTGTTGGGAGGCGGTAGGGACCACCCGCAGCACACCACGATTACCCTCTGACGGCCCAGAGGAAATAGCCCATGTACAGAAGGCACAGAGTATGCTTTTTTTTTAGAAAACTCAAATATATTCAGAATAGTTCCCTTTTTTTTGCCAACTAATGGACCATGTTCTTATTAAGGCAGAATTTCTATTATTTATTTATTATTCTAACTATGACTGTACAAAGAAACTGTACAATTAACATTAGGAAATGTCAGATGTTTGGTGGATAATACCATTCTAAAATTTTCTTAACTTAGGTTTATTTGTAAATTGTTTAAATTATTTGTAATGAGAGAAACATGTAAATGCAAACAGAAATTTTAGGCTTTCTTATAAATTTAAAAGACTTAATACTTTCCTTAGTTTCTATTTTCATGACTAAAATATGTAGTGAGGAAGAAAGTACATTGCTAGATTTTAATGTTAATAATAGCATCATGCTGTTCACTTATTCACTCATTTATTTATTCATTCAATAAATATACATTAAATGCCTAAATTTCCACATCCCTCCTATTCCACATCACTATCATCCCTTGCTGGCCCTACTGTGATTCTAATGATTCTCTTGGCTTCCAGTTTTGTACTCCTACAGTCCATTCACTATGCAGCAGCCAAAGGGATCTTCTTACACATAAATCAAATCATGCAATTCTCCGCTTAGAAAGACATCCCATAGGATAAAATCTAATTTCCTTACCATGCCTATAGTGCTCTATAATAATCTGGCCAAACTCTCTTATCTCAATTAAGTGATTTCATCTTTGTTCCACTAATCTTCTTTCTCTTCTTGAACGTGCACCAATGTTATCCTGAACTTGAACCATTTGTACTTGTTCTTGCTGCTACCTAGAATTCTCTGAATCTTGGCATGGCAGGTTCCTTCTTGTCATTTTTGTTTCTGCTCTGATGTTACCTACTCAGAGAAGATTTGTATGAACAGCAATTTAAGAAAGCCCCCTATTCTATGTCACTCTTTTATCTATAATATTTATAACTCTTCAAAATTATCTGATTTATTAATTCATACTGCTTATTGTCTGTCTCCATCCTTACTTGAACATAAGCTCCATGGGAACAAGCTCTTGTCTGACTTCTTTAACCTTTGAATCCCCAGTTCCTAGGGGACATATTTGGCACATAACAGTGTTTTAACAAATAATTGTCAAATGAATTTATGATTTCTGCATAGAATAAAATTTAGTTATAAGAACAGTTTGGGTAACTTAAATTACAGTTCGTATGTCTAGAATGTTGATATATTTCCCCATTAAGCACACGGTTTTTGTTATGCCATGTGCTAATCCACAATTTGATTCTTACAAAGCTTAAGACTTCATATGAGAGATAGTCTAGAAAATTATTAGACATGGTAGCTTGCTTCTCCACTCCTCTCTGACCTCAACACTATTACTGCTGTCTTAACACATCATTCTCTATCAGATATTTACAGCTCACATCTAGGAAACACCACAAATGTTTCATCAGAAATACTATCTCTAAGAAATTCCATATTGTCTTTTAAGAATCTTTTGTTTTCATTCATCAGTGTGAACTAAATTAAGAAAGTGCCAATAGCCACAAAATATTTTGAATATCAATCTTAATAAGCTAGTTTGCCTTATTACATATTCACTATCAATTTTAGAATTTAGGTTATCAAGCATCTGTGATCATAACTAAATATCCACAAGAAGCATGCAGTTCATTATGTGTATGAATGTGTATATTTTGAGCTTTTATTTTTCTTTCTAGTTTTAAACAGAAACAGATATCTTGGTCAAATCAGGAAAGACTTTTAAGGGCATTTTAGAGGACAGACTTCTTCCTAAGAGCAAGTCATAAGCATTTGAAAACATTAAGGTGGTAGGAGTAACATAATTAGATCTTTGCACTTGAAAAATCACTTTGGTGATTGTGGAAAATATATATAGTAGGGAAGAAAGATGTAAGGAGATGAATTACAAGGTTATTATTATAGAATGATTAAAAGATGATGATGGTATGGACTAGACTGGAAAGAGGGCAGTGGTGAAGTCTAGGGTGGGTTCTAAAAGAACAAGGCATCTTTTCCATTTGATTTAAAAGTTGCTATATACTCATTGTGTTGCTTTTGTAGCTTCTAATAAATCTGTAATTTATTCTGATGTTACCATAGATGATGTAATCTCATCATTTAACCTCCTACTTTTGGTAACTCCACGTTATTAAGTTAGACTATATAACCAAAGCCACTGATTTAAACACTGATGAAAAACACATTTTATGTTTTCGCTTTGTCCTCTTCTTCCCAGTAGCAGGAGAGGAAGGGCTAGGAAGCCATTCTCTAGGTGCAACCTTTAGATGTTAACTCCATTACTCACAGGCTCCCTTCTCTAGTACCTAAGTAAGTGGTACAGTATAAAAGCACTAAGAGGATAGTTGGGATGTTTAGATTTAATCCATACATTAAGAAATCAAAATGCTCTATTGACATCATCACATTTGCAGATACTTCTGTAAACATTTCAAAAAGTGAAGTTATTTTGAACATCTAATCTTGTACACTAACCCATTCTTATAAGTCCATCATCATAATTTTAAAAACATATATTTGTGATTATGGCACAATCAAATATTATTATTTAGGAAATGCTATCTCTCCAACTATTTTGAAGTAATCAAATTGTTTTCCCTTGCTATGTTCTGTGTGGGATCAATTTGAGAGTACAAGTGGATGAATTCAGCCTATGTATTTCTAGGCTGACAAACAGCTTACATTTAAAATTTCCTCTAGGAGCACTTGGGTGGCTCAATTGGTTAAGTATCCAACTCTTGATTTTGGCCCAGGTCATGATCTCAGGGTTGTAAGATTGAGCTCCACATTGGGCTCTCCTTTGGGCAGGGAGCCTGCTGAAGATTCTCTCTCTCTGCCCCTCCCCACCCTCTCTGTCTCCCTCTCTAAAATAATAAAAATAATAAAATAAAATTAATTCTAAAATATATATTCTTTTCATTAACTTTGAACTTAAAATCTCTTCCAACATTACAGCTGTAATTAACACTTCTAGTTTTGTAACAAGCATGGAAATAGAGGAGAAATTATCTGCACAAAATATTTTGTGCATCTCTGAATTTGACTTAAAGATAACACCTCTGCATCTAAACTAACTTGGGTTTCCCTAGATCTTCTCCAAGGTTTCTTTTAGCTACTAGGAAATTAACACAACAATCCCAACGTATTATTTTCTTCATCTGTTTAGACTTAGAAATAACTAGGCTGGGAAACTCCTCAGTGGAATACCTTATAAGAATAGAAAGAAAAATTAAAATAATCCTCCAAGATTTACTTACTACCCAAATAATTTTAGTTTATGAAATACGATCTTAGTCTATGAAGCTGTATTTTAGTATTAGATTATACAAATAATTGGAAGGGGAGCAAGATGGCGGAGGAGTAGGAGACCTGGATTTCATCTGGTCTCAGGAATTCAGCTGAACAGGGATCAAACCATTCTGAACACCTACGAACTCAATAGGAGATTGAAGAAAAGAATAGCAACAACTCTCTGAACAGAAAAGCGACCACTTACTGGAAGGTAGGACGTGCGGAGAAGTGAATCCGAGGTGATATTCGGGAGGATAGACGGCGGGGGAGGGGGCCTCCGGCGGCCGCTTCTGGCAAGTGCTAGAGCCACAGAGCACAAAATCGGACCTTTTAGAAGCCGGCTCCGCTGAGGGACATCGCTCCAGTGGCTAAGTGGGGGTGGAACCCTCGCTGGGACAGTGTGGTCTCAGGACCCTTGGGGTCAAGAAAGACCGGGGGTGCCTGAGTGCAGCAGAGCTCCCAGGTATCGGAGCAGGGAAGCCGGCTGCAGAGACGGAACCGAGGCACGGGCTCTCAGCTTGGGGTTGCCATAAACTGTGATCCGCGGCCCAGTCGGGCTACTGCTCCTGCAGCAGGGACCCAACAAGCGGCAGATCCGGGGAGACTCCCCTCCCTCCCCTGGGAGGAGCGGTGAGGGAGCGCACTGCAGGGATCTGCTGGGTTGGGAGACTCCACACGGGGTTGGGTGCCAGAGAGAGAAACACTCGGTCACAGGCCGGGTGAGCACAGAGTGCGGGAGTGATTGCTTTTCTCTGGGGGTGCACTGAGGAGCGGGGCCCCGAGTTCTCAGCTCCTCCAGGCG
>NW_027398532.1:0-11000 GCF_003265705.2 Callorhinus ursinus | reverse complement strand
TTTTTCTTAGAGTCTTTCAGATTTTCTCCATAGATAATCATGTCAATTGTGAATACAGGCAGTTTTATTTCTTCCTTTCCAATTGGTATGCCTCCTATTTCTTTTTCTTAACTCATTACAATGGCTAGGACCTAAAGTATGATGTTGAACAAGAATGGTGACAGCAGACATACTTCCTTTGTTCTTGATCGTAGGGGAAAAGGGGCTCGTCTTTCTTTGTTAAGTGTGTCATTCGCTGAAGGTTTTTCATAGATATCCTTGATCCGATGGAGGGGGCTTCCTTCAGTTTCTACTCTATGCAGAATTTGTAAAATCATGAATAGATACTGAATTCTTGTGAATTGCTTTCTCTGCATCTATTGAGATGATCATATAGTTCTACTTCTTTGATATATTAAATTATATTGATTGATCTTTTATACTTGAACTCAACTTGCATTCCTGGGATAAACCCTAATTTTGTCATCAAGCAAACAGATATATATACACCCAGACAGTCTGAGAAAACTGGGTGGAATATTTTTGTGTCTACGGTCATGAGGGATACTGATCTGTCACTTTCTTTTCCTATAACGTCTTTTTCTCATCATGATGTCGGAGCCATGTCAGCACACTATGGTAAGTTGAGAATTGTCCACTTTTTCTCTATTTTCTGGAAGAGTTTATATAGAGCTGGTATTATCTCCCCCTTAAATGTTTGGTGGACCTCACCTATGGAGATACTGGGCCAGGGATTTTCTTTGTTGGAAGGCTTTTAACTATAATTAAATTTCTTTAATATCTATAGTGCTACTCAGATTCTCTCTTCCTTTTTTTTAACCCACTCAGGTGATCCATTCTTGAATGAGCTTGATTGTTGGTGTCAAGGAATTTTTCCATTTCATTTAAGTTGTTGAAGTTATTGACAGAAAGTTGTTCATAAAATTTCCTTATTATCCATTTAATGGCAACAGGGCCTGTAGTGGTGTTCTCTCTTTCATTTCTTATACTGGTTATTTCTATCTCTTTTTTTCTTGATTGGTCTAGCCAGAGGTTTATTAATTTTATTGGTTTTGTTTTTAACATGATCATTCTAGCTGTTCTGTTGCAGGCAGACAAGAACAGAGGCAGACCAGTCGGAAGCTACTCTAAGAATTGAGTCAAGACCCAAGAGAGAGAGGCTTGGACCAGGAGCTAGCAGTGGGAGAGGACAAAGAAGTGATCATATTCTGATATATTATGAAGGTGGAGTTAAGAGATATGCCAAGAGATCATATATGGATCAAAACTGGGAAAAGGATTTAAAAAAAAAGAAAGAAAGAAAGAAAGAGGAGGTAAGAATGACTCCAGAAGTTTTTGTCTTGAGTGACTAACTGGAAGAACAGAGTTTCCACTGATGGAGACGGGAAAGATCATGAGGAACACGTGGCGTTCAAGTTTGGGCAAGTGAACTTTGGAATGCTTCCTGGGCCTCCAAGGGGAGACAGTAAAAATTCACATGAGAATGTAGAATGCAGGTCTGGAGTTCAGGAGGAGGCCTGCACTAAAAACACAAAGTTGGAATTCCCAGTATTTAGAGCCATGAAAATAGGTGGAATGACAAATGTGGCAAAGGGGACAGTCTGAGGGGCACAGTGACATTCAGAGGGTGGGAGACATGAGAAAACAAAACAGGAAACATGAAAGGGATTCAAAAAGAAGGACACGAACACGGAGGAAGGGCGCAGACCCATGGGCGGACGCGACCACGGAGGAAAGGCTGAGCTGTGGGCGGGCACGACCACGGAGGAAACGCTGAGCTGTGGATTAGGTAAAATGAGGACTGAGCACACGGAGGTCGCTGAACAGCTCAGCAAGAGCGGCTCCAGCAAAATTGCAGTGGAAACCCACCTGCAGACCGAACAACAGAGACCAGACAGACAATACAGACCAGTCTCTCGAGGAGTTGGTCGTGAGGAGGGGAAGAATAAACATAGGGAAGCCAATGGAAGGAGAAGAAAACCTTTTAAAGATGGGAGAGATCATAGCTTGTTTATATGTTGATACAAAGAATCCAATATGGAGGAAAAATTGACAGGGCAAGAAGCAGGGTGCAGAATTTCTAGCATGATATCTTTGGGTAGATGATGAGAACGGAACCTAGAGTGCAAGGGGGGCAGTGTACGGGACTGGCCTTGACTCATCCGCTACAAACGAAATGGCTGAGCTCAAGGGCTCGAGTGCAGCCAGGAGGGTGGTGTGGGGGCAGAGACAGTGCAGATACCCTCTGGTGGCTCTAATTTTTTCTAATTTTCACAGGAGGGTGAAGGTGGAAAGGATACACTGGAGGTTTATTCTCTCCTAGATTTGGCACAGGCTATGCAGTCCTATCAGTTAGCTCAGGGGAGGACCTGACAGGGCCCGGGGTCACTACGGGGCGTGGACAGAAGGCACACAGACGCTGCACCCTGGAAGGGTGCTACCTCATGTGCACCTATGTTCTGCCATCACATGCTCTGAGTAACATGGACAGGTCATTTAACCTGCACCTCAGCTCCCGCACATGAAAATGGGATCATTACAAGGCTCAAAGGCAGGGCGGTTATCAGGGCATAATGACAGTGCCCAACAGAGGCGCCATAAGCAGCTCTCCTTGGTCGCCTCCAGACAAACCTCCTCACCCCCCTTCCCTGCACACCCACTTGGGGGTGGCTCTGGAGTGAGACCGCCCGGTCCCGGCTTGGTGCCCTCCCCAGATGCTGCCTTGCTCACCTGGAGCCAGCTCGATCTCCAGTTCATTCCGAATGAGGGCCATCAGCGTGGACGTGAAGTGGACTGTCATGTCCTCATTGGAGATGGGCATGTTCATGTGAACCAGGCGCTAGAGACAAGGGGAAGAGGTCAGTGCCAGGCCTACCAGGGTCCCACCACCAAAGGAGTACAAGGTGCTGGAGGCCCCTAGAGGCTGGGCTTCGCCTCCTGGTGGTGGATTCTGCAGGCGCCCAGGCAAAGTTGGGTGGCTGGGAGTCTTGCCAGCATTCACACTCACGCTTGGACCACCCCCCCCCATTGGAGCAGTCCCTACTTCTCCTAGCTGCGGAAAATTAGAAGTCCAGGTAAAGACTGTAGCATAGCACCAAGCCAGAAGCCTGGATCCCTCTGAAAGTACAGGCACATGCTTAGCCAGAAGGACCCCTGCCCAAGGCTGGAATAAGGGGTCTGGGGCCTGGGCTGAAGAGGGAAGGATCTGGGCTGCAGAACTGAGGCTGAGGCACCCTGGGATGGCCCACAGACAGGAGGGAAGACCCCTGTCCTTACAGCTCTGCCCAACGTCATCTCCTCCATCAGCAGCCTGGAGAAATGGACAAGGGGCGGGTTAGCCTATAGCACAGCTCTGAGCTCCCACTCCCAGTGAGGCATCCCTTCACCCCAGGAAGGTTTCTGCCTCTCACCACCCAACCAGGGGGCCTGGAAGAGGCAGCCATCACCTTCCAGTCAGAAGGACCCAGAACAGATGGTACTGCACAGGGCCAGCATGGAGGCTGTTAGGGAGAGTCTCAGGGCCATTACACAGGAGTAAAAGTATTTCGGACGAGACTGGGGGCAGTGCCCTGCTGCTTTGCTCTCTGTTTCCCCATCAGGTGAAGAGCCCTTTTCCTCTTCTCATTTTTCAAGGACATAAGAGTGGGAGACAGATGTGTGTCTGTACCACAGACCTCCGGGTATAGCCAGCAGCTGCCCAGAGCCTGAGGCTCTGAGAACTTAGGTGATGTCCAGGAAGAAAAGTACCCTTGGTGTGTCTGGCATGGTCTCAGCCTGGGAGGTCACCTAGCTGACCATGTAGAGCCCTCGGGGCACCGTGACCCACCTGGTTTCTCTCACCGCTCTCTTGTCGTCTACCATAAGACAGAGCTAGAGAAGGGGGCACAGGGCCTCTCCCCGGGTTGTGCCTGTCCTATTCCAAGCCTCTGGTAATGGTCAGGTGTTCCAAATCAATAGGGCTTTGGAGTGAATCCCCTAGGGACAGACCCTCAGAGGCCTCTAGGGTGACGGTTCGGGCCTAGGGTCACGGCAGAGCTGACGTGTAAGCACTGTAACCTGCTCTGGGGGGTTTGTCTTGAGGGCGTGGGTCAGGTTGTGTCAGGCTCCGGATGGGCCGCCAGAGGGCGCCAAATTTGTGCGTTGGTTGGGATGAGCAATCAGAGTTGTTCTGTTGTGAAACCTCTCCGGAGATGCAAGTAGTGTGTTTGAAATGTTTTGGCAAGCTGAGTCCTCTGGTGTTGCTCATTTATCGCCATCTCTGGGGTTTTGGAGCCAGGCTTCTGGATCCAGAAACTTAGAAGCCAACCTAGGGATGGACCAAGGGCCTAGGGTCATTGGAGCACTGATTTGGCCACACTGGGGCAAGATTTGGGGGGCAGGGTATCTGAGTGGGGGGCATGGGTCAGGGTGAATGTCAGTCTCAGGGTTTGTGGGCAGGTGGCCTTTGAATATGGCGTTTTGCTGGGAAGTGCATGCAGAATTCTACTCGGAAAGCTTTGCCCCGATTTCCCAATGGTGTGGTTTCCTTCTGGGAGACAGGCTGAATCCTCTAGTATTGCTCTGGTGCCCCCAATCCCTGTGGCTTTAGAGCCAGGCCTCGGGGGCCAGAGCCCTCAGAAGCCAGAGGGATAGGGTTAAGACCTAGGGTCACGGCAAGCCCAACATGCCAGCACTATGGCCTGCTTCCCTGGGCGTTTGTCTTGAGGGCGTGTGTCAGGTTGAGTGTCAGGCTCAGGGTTTGCCGCTAGAGGGCGAAAGATTTGTAGATTCCTTGGGATGGGCATTCAGAGTCCTGCTCTGAATGCTTTCCCGAATACCAAATGGCGCATTTTCCTTCTGGGTGGCAGCCTGAGTCGCTCGATATTGCTCGGGTGTCCCGATTCTGTGGGGCTTTGGAGCCAGGCTCTGGGGACTGACCCCTCACAAGCCAACCGAGGGTGAGGGTTAGCACATAGGGGCACGGGAGACCTGACCTCCCAGCAATGCGTCGAGGTTCCCGCAGGTGAGGGTTGAAGGCGTGGGTCAGCGTGAGTGTCTTGCTCTTCTTTTCGGCCGCGGGACCGCTGAAAGGGTGGGTGCGCTGGGATGGGCATGCAGTGTTCTCCTGCTATGAATCCTTTCGGAGTTCCAAACGGTGGGGTTTCTCACTGGGTGCCAAGCTCAGTCCTCTGGTATTGCTCAGGTGTCCCTTGCCTTTGGGGCTCTGGGGCGAGACAGCCGGGAACAAAGCACTCAGGACCCAATCTAGGCTTGGGGTTAGGGCCCAGGGGCACGACATGCAGGGTCCTATTCCCAGTGCTTTTTGAAGTGCCAAATGGCGCATTTTGCATTGTGGTGTCAGGCTGAGTCCTCTGGTTTTGCTCAGGTGGCCCAAATCCCTGGGGCATGTAGCCAGGGACCTAGGGAGAGCGCTCTCTGAAGCCAAGCAAGGGTTAGGGTTAGGGCCGAGGTGCACGGCACTCCTGGTCTGCGGGAACTGTGGCGAACTTGGGATGGGATGTATGACTTGAGGGTGGGGGTCAGGTTGAGTGTCAGGCTCAGGGATTGCCGCGAGGGGGCGCAGAAAGTGTAGTTTTGCTGGGATGGGCGATCAGAGTTCTGCTCTGAATGCTTTCCAGAGTCCCAGTGGCGGGGTTTCTTTTTGGGTGGCAGCCTGCGTCCCTTGATACTGCTCGGGCCTCCCGAATGCTTGGGACTTTGGCGCCAGGCTCTTGGGACAGACCACTCAGAAGCCTACCTAGGGTTTGTCTTTGGGCATAGGGCCAAGACACGCCTGATGCGCCAGCGCTGTAATGAACTTCCGGAGCTGTGATTTGAGGTCGTGGGGTGGGGGAGTGTCAGGCTCAGGGATTGCGGACTGGGCACATTGAACTTGGGGTTCGTTGGGATGGACCGGCACAGTTCTCCTGCTCTGAATGCTTAACGGAGTTCCGAATGGCACGTTTTCCTTTTTAGTGTCAGGCAGAATCTTCTGGTACTGGTCAGGTGTCCCAAAGCCCTGGGGCTTTGGAGCCAGGCTCTAGTGACAGAGCGCTCAGAAACCAACCTTGGTTTAGGCTTAGGGCTTAGGGGCATGAGAAGGCTGATGTGCCAGCGCTGAGATGAGACTTCTGGGGTCAGAGTTGAAGCCATGGTTCAGGGTGGAATGTCAGGCTCAGGGATTGCAGCCTGGGCATATTGAACTTGGGATTCGTTGGGATGGATGGGCACAGTTCTCCTGCTCGAATGCTTACCGGAGTTCCCAATGGCACGTTTTCCCTTTTAGTGGCAGGCTGAATCTTCTGACACTGGTTAGGTGTCCCAGATCCCTGGGGCTTTGGAGCCAGGCTCTGGGGACAGAGCGCTCAAAAGACAACCTACGGTTAGGATTATGGCTTAGGGTCATGACAGGCGCATCCCTGGGTCTGAGTTGAGGCCTTGGGTCAGGTTGAGTGTCAGGCTCAGGGTTGGCAGCCAGAGGGCGACAAATTTGTGCTTTGGCTGGCATGGGCATTCAGAGTTCTCGTGTTCTGAACACTCTCCGGATTTCCAAGTAGTGTTTTTGAATTCTTTTGACAAGCTGAGTCCTCTGGCGTTGCTTAGCTATTGCCATCCCTGGGGCTTTGAAGACAGGCTTCTTGGGACAGAAGTTCAGAAGCTAACCTAGGGATAGGCTTATGGCCTAGGATCATTTCAGCCCTGATCTGCCCACGCTGGGGCAAGCTTTGGGGGGCAGGGGATCTGAGTTGGGGCGTGGATGAGGGTGAGAGTCAGGTCAGGGTTTGCAGGCAGGGGGCCGTTGAAAGTGGCATTTCGCTCGCATGGGCATGCAGAGTTCTACTGGGAAACCTTTGCCGCAGGTTCCCAATGCGGAAGTTTCCTTCTGGGAGACAGGGTGAATCCTCTGGTGTTGCTAAGGTGCCCCCTATCCCTGTGGCTTTAGAGCCAGGCCTCTCGGGCCAGAGCCCTCAGAAGCCAGCGAGGGATAGGGTTAGGGCCTAGGGGCACCGAAGACCTGATGTGTAAGCACTGTGGCCTGCTTACCGGGGGTTTGTCCTAAGGGTTTGGGCCATGTTGAGTGTCAGGCTCAGGGTTTGCCGCCAGGGGGCGAAGAAAGTGTAGTTTTGCTGGGATGGGCATTCCGAGTTCTCCTGCTCTGAATGCTTTCCGGAGTTGTCAGTGGTGCGGTTTCCTTCCGGGTGGCAGCCTGAGTCCCTTGATAGTGCTCGGGTGTCCCGAATCCTTTGTGCTTTGGAGCCAGGCCCTGGAGACAGACTGGTCAGAATCCAAACTAGGGTGAGGCTTAGGGCTGAGGGGCATGGCAGGCCTGATGTGCCGACGCTGTGATGAGCTTCCCGGGGTCTGAGTTGAGGCTGTGGGTCGGGGGGAGTGTCAGGCTCAGGGATTGTGGCATGGGCACGTTGAAATTGGGTTTCGTTCGGTTGGACCAGCACAGATCTCCTGTTCTGAATGCTTACCGGAGTTCCCAATGGTACATTTTCTGTTTTAGTGGCAGGCTGAATCCTCTGGTAATGTTCAGGTGTCCCAAATCCCAAGGACTTTGAAGTCAAGCCCCTGGGGACAGACCCTCAGAGGCCTCTAGGGTGACGGTTAGGGCCTAGGGGCACGGCAGGAGTGATGTGTTAGCACTGTAACCTGCTCTGGGAGTTGTGTCTTGAGGGCGTGGGTCAGATTGTGTTAGGCTCAGGGTGGGCCGCCAGAGGGCGCCAAATTTGTGCGTTGTTTGGGATGGGCATTCAGAGTTGTCAGGTTCTGAACCCTCTCCGGAGTTGCAAGTCGTGTGTTTGAATTGTTTTTGGCAAGCTGAATCTTCTGGTGTTGCTCATTTATCGCCATCCCTGTGGCTTTGGAGCCAGGCTTCTGGATCCAGAAACTTAGAAGCCAACCTAGGGATGGACCAAGGGCCTAGGGTCATTGGAGCACTGATTTGGCCACACTGGGGCAAGATTTGGGGGGCAGGGTATCTGCGTGGGGGGCGTGGGTCAGGGTGAATGTCAGTCTCAGGGTTTGTGGGCAGGGGGCCGTTGAATATGGCATTTTGCTGGTATGTGCATGCAGACTTCTAATCGGAAAGCTTTGCCCCGATTTCCCAATGGTGTGGTTTCCTTCTGGGAGACAGCCTGAATACTCTGGTATTGCTCAGGTGCCCCCGATCTCTGTGGCTTAGAGCCAGGCCTCTGGGGCCAGAGCCAGAGAGGAATAGGGTTAGGGCCTAGGGGCAGGGCAGGCCAAACTTGCCAGCACTCTGGCCTGCTTCCCCGAGGGTTTGTCCTGAGGGCGTGGGTCAGGTTGGGCATCAGGTTCAGGGCTGGTCGCCAGAGGGCGCAATTTTGTGCGTTTCTTGGGATGGGCATTCAGAGTTCTCCTGCTCTGAATGCCCTCCTGTGTTCCCAGTGGCGCGTTTTCTTTCCGGCTGGCAGCCTAAGTCCCTCGGTATTGCTCGGGTGTCCCGAATCTTTGGGGCTTTGGAGCCAGAGTCTGGGGACTTACCCTTCTGCAGCCAATGTTGGGTGAACGTTAGGACATAGGGGCACGGGAGGCCTGATGTGCCGGTGCCGTGTCGAGGTTCCCGGGGGTGAGGGTCTCGGGCGTGGGTCAGCGTGAGTGTCTTTAGTCAGCGTGAATGTCTTGCTCCTCTTTTTGGAACAATTCTCCTGCTCGGAATGCTTACAGGAGTTGCCCATGGCACATTTTCCTTTTTCGTGGTAGGCTGAGTCCTCTGGCCCTGGTCAGGTGTCCCAAGTCCCTGAGGCTTTGGAGTCAGGCTCTGGGGCCAGACCCTGCTCGGAAGCCAAGCTAGGGTGAGGCTTAGGCCTGAGGGGCATGACAGGCTTGATGTGCCAGCGCAGTGATGAGCTACCCGGGGTCTGAGTTGAGGCCGTGGGTCGGCGGGGGTGTCAGGCTCAGGGATTGCGGCCCGTGCACGTTGAACTTGGGGTTCATGGGGACGGACCAGCACAGTTCTCCTGCTCGGAATGCTTACCGGAGTTCCGCACGGCACGTGATCCTGTTTATTGGCAGGCTGAGTCCTCTGGCCCTAGTCAGGTGTCCCCGGTCCCTGGGGCTTTGGAGCCGGGCGCCTGGGGACAGAGCCTTCAGAAGCCTCTGTGGGGTCCCGGTTAGGGCCGAGGGGCATGGCAGGCCTGAGATGCAAGCAGTGTAGCCAGCTCTTGCGGGGTTTGTCTTGAGAGAGTGCGTCAGGTTCAGCGTCAGAATCAGGGTTGGCCGCCTGAGGGTTCCAAGTTGGTGGGTTGTTTGGGATGAGCATTCTGTGATGTCCTGTTCTGATCGCTCTCCGGAGCTGCAAGTAGTGCGTTTGAATTGTTTGTGGCTTTGGAGTCCTCAGATGTCGCTCAGTTACTGCCATCCTTGGGGCTATGGAGCCAGCCTTCTGGATCCAGAAACTCAGAAGCCAACCTAGGGATAGCCCTAGGGCCTAGGGTCATTGGATTATTGATCAGACCACGCTGGGGCCACCTTTGGGGTGCGGGGGATTCGAGTCATGGGTGTAGGTCAGGGTGAGTGTCAGGCTCAGAGTTGGCAGGCAGAGTGCCGTTGAAAGTGGCATTTTGCCGGGATGGGCACGCAGAGTGCTTCTACTCTCAAAGCTTTGCCCCGAGTTCCCAGCAGTTCAGTTTCCTCCTGGGAGGCAGGCTGCATCCTCTGGCATTGCTCAGATGCCCCCTATCCCTGTGGCTTTAGAGCCAGGCCTCTGGAGCCAGAGCCCTCAGAGGCCCGCGAGTTATAGTGTAAGGACCTAGGGACAGGGCAGGCCCGACATGCCAGGACTGTGGACTGCTTCACCCAGGGTTTGTCTTGAGGGCGTGGGTCAGGTTGGGCGTCAGGCTCAGGGTTGGCTGCCAGAAGGCGCCAAATGTGTACATTGGCTGGGATGGGCATTCAGATTTCTCGTGTTCTGAACACTTTCCGCAGTTTAAAGTAGTGTGTTTGAATTGTTTTTTGCGTTGGAGTCCTCTGGTGTCGCTCAGTTTCCGCCATCCCTGGGGGGCTTTGGAGCCAGGCACTGGGGACATATCTGCTCCGAAGCCAAGCTAGGGTGAGGCTTAGGGCTTAGGGGCATGACATGCCTGATGTGTCGGCGCTGTGATGAGCTTCCCGGGGTCTGAGTTGAGGACGTGGGTCAGCGAAGATTGTCAGGCTAAGGGATTGCAGCCTGAGCATATTGTACTTGGGGTTCGTTGGGATGGATGGGCACAGTTCTCCCACTCGGAATGCTTACAGGAGTTGCCCATGGCACGTTTTCCTTTTTCGTGGCAGGCTGAGTCCTCTGGCCCTAATCAATTTTCCCTAGTCCCTGAGGCTTTGGAGTCAGGCTCTGGGGCCAGACCCTGTTCGGAAGCCAAGCTAGGGTGAGGCTTAGGGCAGAGGGGCAAGACAGGCCTGATGTGCCGGCGCTGTGATGAGCTTCCCCGGGTCTGAGTTGAGGCCGTGGGTCGGCGGGGAGTGTCAGGCTCAGGGATTGCGGTCCGGGCACGTTGAACTCGGGGTTCGTGGGGATGAACTGGCACAGTTCTACTGCTCAGAATGCTTCCCGGAATTCCCCATGGCACGTGTTCCTGTTTATTGGCAGGTTGAGTCCTCTGGCCCTGCTCAGGTGTCCCCGGTCCCTGGGGCTTTGGAGCCGGGCGCCTGGGCCAGAGCCTTCAAGCCTCCGTGGGGTCCCGGTTAGGGCCAAGGTGCATGGCAGGCCTGATGTGCAAGCACTGTAGCCAGCTCTTGTTGGATTTTTCTTGAGGGAGTGGGTCATGTTGAGCATCAGGCTCAGCGTTGGCCGCCTGAGGGCGCCAAGTTGGTGCGTTGGTTGGGTTGGGCATTCTGAGATGTCCTGCTCTGAATGCCCTCCGGAGATGCAAGTAGTGCATTAGAATTCTTTGTGGCATTGGAGTCCTCAGATGTCGCTCAGTTACTGCCATCCGTGGGGCTTTGGAGCCAGCCTTCTGGATCCAGAAACTTAGAAGCCAATCTAGGTGTAGACCTAC
>NW_027398531.1:0-11009 GCF_003265705.2 Callorhinus ursinus | reverse complement strand
GAGAAGGGGCTTGCTGGGGGGTTGGGGCGCTGTCTCACCCTGGGGCCAAAGCTCCTCCCCGTTGTTCAGGGTTACCCAGTTTAAATCATTGGAAGGCTACCCTCTGGGCTTTCCCACACTCACACACCTGCAGGACGACGGTTTCCTCCAGGGGTGGGCACACGTTTCCTGCGAAGCACCAGACAGTAGCTCGTCCAGGTTCTAGGGGCACTTGGTTTCTGTTGCAGAAACCCCGTGGGCCATCGTGTGGCCAAAGTCGCTCAGCCAGCCAATATATGAATGAATGTATGTACCAGCGACACTGATTTACAAAAGCTGGGAGTCAGCTTTCGGGGCAGAGTTTGCTGACCCGATTCACTCCATATTTTTCTTTAAATAAACATACTTTTAAAAAAAATTTTTTTATTGTTATGTTAATCACCATACATTACATCATTAGTTTTGGATGTAGTGTTCCATGATTCATTGTTTGTGCGTAACACCCAGTGCTCCATGCTGAACGTGCCCTCCTTAATACCCATCACCAGGCTAACCCATCCCCCCACCCCCCTCCCCTCTAGAACCCTCAGTTTGTTTTTCAGAGTCCATCGTCTCTCATGGTTCGTCTCCCCCTCCGACTTACTCCCCTTCATTCTTTCCCTCCTGCTATCTTCTTCTTTTTCTTTTTTCTTAACATATGTTGCATTATTTGTTTCAGAGGTACAGATCTGTGATTCAACAGTCTTGCACAACTCACAGCGCTCACTGTAGCACATACCCTCCCCAATGTCTATCACCCAGCCACCCCATCCCTCCCACCCCCACCACTCCAGCAACCCTCAGTTTGTTTCCTGAGATTAAGAATTCCTCATATCAGTGAGGTCATAGGATACATGTCTTTCTCTGATTGACTTATTTCACTCAGCATAACACCCTCCAGTTCCATCCACGTTGTTGCAAATGGCAAGATCTCATTCCTTTTGATGGCTGCATAATATTCCATTGAATACACTTTTGTTTTCACTAAAAAATTTTCGCTTGAAAGAGAACTATGTCAGCAGAGTGGACGGAAATGCAGTGCGTCTCGCTGGAAAAGGATGGTAACCATGGGAATAAAACCAGCAAACCTGAACAGAGGGGCTGCCTTCTGCCCCGAGCCCGGGGCCCATTCTCTTTGTTCCCAAGGATGACAAGCAAGGCCCAGGGAGGGGCTAAGGGCGTATTAGCAGCGAATCATGATGCTGTCTTTGAGGCCATCGGAAGAAGTGGAAAGATTCGGTCCAGGATGTAATGTTCCTTACTGCCCGTCTGTGTGTCTTGTGACATGATCTCCCGCACTGTGCGGGAGGCTCTGAGGTCAGAGGAGGGAGGTGGCAGGGGTGTGCAGCAGCACTCCTGATGCAGCAGTGGGGTGGGGACCCCAGGCAGGCAGTGGGCATAGCGCGTGGGGACGCAGACCCAGAGGACCGAGGACAGTGGCTGCACCTCAGTGCAGGCGAGCTCCCAGGGGCCGGCTGAAGGAGGCTGCTCAAGCTTAATTAAAGTGTCGGAGAAACTCCCACTGCAACATCAGGAAGAGAATCACCCCAGTTCCCTGCGTCATGGTTCCTTTTTTCCTCATTCCTCCACTTCTTTATCTTTCTTGCTCTTGCTCACTCTCTCCCCATATACTTACACACATACACACGCGCGCGCACACATATTTTTGCCTCTCTTAAAAAAGGACCACGTATTCTGGTTATCTTTTATTTCTGACAACCACTTCCTCATTCTGCCCACCGTAAACAGCTGAGCAAAGGAGTCATTTAAATTTTCTGCTGTGTCAGGGCCTCTCCTGTGAAATTGCTCCCACCGTCCCTTGGAAGCCCCACTAACTGAGTCTGTTGATCCCCTGCTCCTTCCCTGTCAAAGGCCTCGTGTGTCTCTTGGCACGGGGCAATCCCACTTCTGCTGGTATCTTCAGGTGTTCTTATCATCGTTCCACACTCCCAACCTCATCCTCACCCGGTCCCCATCCTCCGCTTGGAGCTTCCCACCGCCCAGCGTCCCTTGCCCTACCTTCCTGTTCTGCCTGTGCATCCCTGCTCATGGACTTCCCTGCTTTCTACTCATATTCAAGGCCTCATTTACTTTGTCTTGCCTTTTAATTAATTTTTAAAAGATTTTATTCATTTATTTGACAGAGAGAGAGAGCACAAGCAGGGGGAGTGGCAGGCAGAGGGAGAGAAGCAGGCTCTCCGCTGAGCAGGGAGCCCGACGTGGGGCTCGATCCCAGGACCCTGGGATCATGACCTGAGCCGAAGGCAGCTGCTTAACTGACTGAGCCACCCAGGTGCCCCGATTAACATCTTGCCTTTTTAAAGCAGAATGAGATGATGATCATTCTGCCCTTACCAAAAGCCATTACTTGAAACTTTCCACAGGGCACAGAAGCAGGGAGGCCGTGGGCTCCCATGTCCTTTGGGGTATTACAGTCAGCCTTAAATCTACCAAGTCAACTTACGATTTTTCTACTGCAGTGGAGTTCCCCTAACTTCAGGCATCCCTGCCCTACCTTTGTGATTGTTATCATTTGTATATACTACTTTTAATATTATGAAAATGTTTCTTTTAAATCAACTTACTTGAAAAAAAACCCATTAATTCATCATAAGCAATAATATCAGTGAAGTTATGGATTTGATGTGCTACCTTTTTTCTTTTTTCTTTTTTTTTTTTAAAGATTTTATTTATTTATTTCAGAGAAAGAGAGATGAGAGATAGAGAGCACGAGAGGGAAGAAGGTCAGAGGGAGAAGCAGACTCCCCGCTGAGCAGGGAGCCCGATGTGGGACTCGATCCCGGGACTCCAGGATCATGACCTGAGCCGAAGGCAGTCGCTTAACCAACTGAGCCACCCAGGCACCCTACCTTTTTTCTAATACACATCTAATAGTCTTATATTATTAAAATAAACAATGGTCATATTTTAAGGGCCCCACATCATCTTTGTGGGGACCCTACCATAGATGCAGAAACCACGTGATGGAACTTAGCAGCTTTTCTATCCGGAAGGTGATGTAGATTGTCATTTTCAAACTTCTGTTTAGCCCCCCAATTCTTACTCTTAAAAAGAATCTTGTGTTGAGCTCCAGTTTGGGAAACCACTGTAGGGTTGCTGCTGGCCTCAGAATGAGAGCTGAGAGGAAGCCGGCCTCTCTTCTCCCCTGGCCATGTGGTCAACCTCAGGGCCCCTTCTTGGATGCTGAGACTAAGGACCCAGTCGAAGACGCTGGTGCCAGAGACTGCGGGTCAGGGGTGGACCTGAGTGAGTTGGACCTTGTGTCAGGAACAGCAGAAGCTCCAGCCCAGGTGAGTGTGTGCTGAGCATGGTGGGCAGGCACTCAGCCTCCAAGTACCCTTCTGTCATGCATGCTTCCTGAGCTGTGGAAGCCCCAAAGCTACTGCCTGCATTTCCCAGGCTCATGTGGACGGTGGCTATAAGGTGGGGACGTCCTCTGCTACTCATGCTGGGTCTCTGACTGATGCATGCATGTCCTGACAGTTGGGTCTTCAGGATGCTAAAAAGTTCTGAAAGCATGTCCTAGATTCTGGCAGCCTTGAAATGCACGCTTATCCCAGATTTCAGGGAGAGTGTTATTGAAATGGTGCCAGCCAAGTGACGAAAATTAAGTTGTTTTATGTCAGTAACACATAAGTTGTTTATGTCAGTGAATGTGAGGAAGTGGGGGCTAAAGACCTACTTTCCTCTCCAGGGGACTGAGGGTGTGACTCCTTAAGTGAGGTAATGAGTTTCAGGGTCAGGGACCGCAGGGCCCCTGTGGGTGGCAGGTCAGGGTATTGGTGACCCCCCCTCTGGCTCGGGGCAGACCTGGGGCTGGGGCTGGGGTGCACCCTGTAAGCATGGTCCCCAGGGCCTGGGACGGAGGGTGGGGGCAGGGAGATCCCAGAGCCCTAATCACTGGGCTTTTCCCCACTGCCCAGTTTAAACTTGCCACAGCATATTCCCTTTTTAAGTTGGTGGAAGATTGATGATTTCATTATTTGTGGCACTTGGCAATGAATCTGGGAGTTTCAGCTAAAGTGAGCACTTTCCCCATGTCGTGTCTTTGCTGAGGGTTATTCATCATGTCCAATCACTCGTTCACCTCGGGGAGCCCTGGCCTGGGCGGAGGGGACCGGGGGTGGCAGTGCCTCCTGACTTGACATCTTTTACTCTTTAAGCGCAGGGGGAGGGGACCGCACAGGAAGGGCCAGGGCTGGGAGGGCGGGTGGAGGCTCAAGGTGGGCTGGAGCAACAGAGGTCTCCACAAAGGCCAGAGAATGAACCAAAAGGGGGATTACAGGAGAGGCCTCGGGGCCTCAAAGCCCGGCCCTTTGCCAAGAAAATCTCCCATGGAGGAGAGGAGGTAATGCAGCGAAGAAAGCCAAAGAGTTCTCTGCCAAGGGAGTGTCGAAGATTTTAATTCAAGATGAGATGTGTTCTTGTTTGTGTACGACTAATTTCCCTCCCAAATGAAGGCTTTTGTCTGTCACTTGGGTGTTTCAACAGCAACCATGTAATTAAGGTAGCATGCGTCTCTCTCTTTGTGAGACGGGCTGTTTGCGTTAACATGTTGGGGAAGCAAACGTGGCTTGGGCTGCTTCCTGGGTCCAAGAAGAAAAAAGCAAAGAGTCAAAGAAAACATATCCAAATAGAGACTTGGTTCCCGCAGGGATGACGTCATCTGGAAAATGTGAGCGCCTTCGTCCTGAATGAAGGGGCCCCCGGAACTCTGCTCTGGTTAGGGGCGTGGTGAAGAGAAGGAAAGGTTGTGCCCAGAGATTGTATGAACGGGATCATAACTCACATGCTTACAGAGGCCAGGGAGGAGGTGTATGTGAGGGAAGTGGGTTTGAGTGTATTTTTTCAGTGCGATTGTATTTCGTCCGCATAGTAAATACCCAGGGAATTCATTTCCACAAAAAAAAAATAAGCATTTTCTTTTGTTGAAACACATGGCTTTCTTGATCTATCTTCTTGTTCTGTTGTTTTTAGTAGAGAGATGGGTAGAGAGATTTGTTTTTATGATGGAAAAAAAAAAAAGCCCAGCAGTCTGAGAGATAATAAACAGTGATGACTTTCAGGGTTCATTGCTGAGGGACAGCAGAGAGGGTTGAGGACTGTAGTGAGCTCAGCCTCCTGGCCCACGCACTGGGGGCAGCAGGAACTTGCTCAGGTCATGAGTTGCTCAATGGAAAGCACATCCAGTTTTCTGTGTGTTTGATTTTTTTTCAGAGGAAGCTGGAAATCTAGATGTTTATGCCAAATCTTCTCTCCCCCCCCCCACCCCCGGCTTCACTGAAGCAAATTGATGACTAAAATTGTGAAATAGTTAAAGTGCACAAGGTGGGGTGCCTGGGTGGCTCAGGCGTTAAGCGTCTGCCTCTGGCTCAGGTCATGGTCCCAGGGTCCTGGGATCGAGTCCCACATCTGGCTCCCTGCTCGGCGGGAAACCTGCTTCTCCCTCTCCCACTCCCCCTGCTTGTATTCCCTCTCTCGCTGTGTCTCTCTCTGTCAAATAAATAAATAAAATCTTTAAAAAAAATGCACAAGGTGATGATTTGATATACACATATATTATGGACTCTTTTCATTTTTAATGTTGAAAACCAACTGTTTCGACCAAGTTTGGGGCTGGTCACAACCTTTCTCCCGGCAGGACATGGCCTGTGGTCTGTCACTTGCCATCTGGGGTAGATTTATGTTAACCTGCACACTTGAGTAGCAAAATTTGCTTCTAACTTTGGTGACTGATTCATTTCATCTGTCTAGGATTCAATTTTTCCACCCACAAAATCAGCTCCTTCTATTTTTGCCGTGGGTTATGTTTAAAGCCTCCACAACCTACTTACTGATGCTTCCCTAAGTTTGTTTTTTGTGGGGAATGTCTTGACAGCCTGAATCAGGTCTGTAGGTCTTTATCCAGGGCCTGGGGGCTCTGAATTAGTTATGAGTTCGCTGTGGCTACTGTGACCTTGGTTTACACAAATAGAGGTTTATTTCTCACTCATGTGAACAGCGGAGCTGGTTTGGCAGTTCTGGCCCATGAAGTTAACTCTCTGTCTTTTTGGAAAAGATGAGCAGGTTCACCCTGAATGAAGGGGCCCCGGGACCTCTGCTCTGGTTAGGGGATCAGTGAAGAGGAGGGCAGAGGTTGGGCCCGGAGATTGTATGAATGGGATCCCAACTATGCCTAGGCCATTGGCTCTATCCACTTGGTCCACATGCCCCACATCTGCATTTCGGCAGAAGAGGGTAAAAGAGACAAGTAGGGCACCCCCACTCTCTTTATGGGCACGGCCTGTATGGGCACGGGCACTCCTCACCTGTATTCACATTCACTCGGCAGAACTTACTCACTTGGCCGCAGATCGCTGCAAGGGAGGTTGGGAACTGTAGTCATAATTCTGGGCTGCCATGTGCCTGCTACAGGACAGAGGTTCAGAAGGGGTGTACAGATAATGGGGGGCAGCTAGTTCCTGCAAGCAGACAAGAAGGTGGCCAACTCAGAGTAAAACAAACAAAATCTCTGTCTCAACTGGGATTCTCAACTATCTTTTAGTTTTACTCCTAACAGACGGAGATTACTTGGTTTTTGACCCCTTTAACAAGTTTTAAAGCAAAACAGTTTTCCTAATTAATCTTAACACTATTGTGTCCCAAACTTCAGTAACTTCTGTTTTCCTCTCATGATTTTGGACACATTTGTCGATCAACTGAATGATTATTTGCTTTATGCTTTATTCTAAATAGACTCAGTCTTTTTTTTTCAAACAAATTTATTTTAAAAAAAGTTTTGCTGAATGATAATGAAAAAAACAACATAAAAATTTGAGGGATGCAGCTAAAGCAGTGTGAGGAGGAAAATTTATAGCTCTCAATGTGTGTATTAAAGAAGAAAATCAGAGAACTAAGATTCCACCTTAAGATACTTAAAAAAAAAAAGGTCAAAGTAAAGTAGATAAGATAAGTAAAGATAGGGATGCCTGGGTGGTTCAGTTGTTAAGCGTCTGCCTTCGGCTCAGGTCATGATCCCAGGGTCCTGGGATCGAGTCCTGCACTGGGCTCCCTGCTCCGCGGGAAGCCTGCTTCTCCCTCTCCCACTCCCCCTGCTTGTGTTCCCTCTTTCGCTGTGTCTCTCTCCATGTCAAATAAATAAATAAAATCTTTTAAAAAAGGTAAGTAGAATTAAGATAAGGAACTGAAGTTAATGAAATAGAAAATATAAGCCAATAGATAAAATGAACAGTAGGTTCATTCATACATTTCATAAAATGAAAAGTAGGTCTTTAAAAAGGTCAGTAGAATCAATAAACCTGTAATAAACATTCTTCTGCATCTTGATTTTATCACTCAATTCCTTGTGGAAATACCTTCAAGTGATCTGATATGGCTACTCCTCTAATAAAGGGAGTTTATTTTGTTTCTGGTTTGGGGCCACTAAGAACAACACTGTGGTGACATTCTTGGGTGAAATGTTACAAGATAGAAGTACTTTTATTTCTCCGGGCTGGGTTTCCAGCAGTTCCAGAGCTGGGACACTCTCTTCTATGAATTGTTTATTTATGGCCATTGCCTCTTTGTCTTGTCAATTTGTAAGAGTTCTTTGTATACTGAACTCTTTGTCTATTATTGACTTACAAATGCTTTAACAGATTTATATAAAGACTTTGTTTATGCAATCATTTTAGGTACAAAAATTCCAAATTTTTATATTTTCAGTATGTCTTTTTTTTTTCTTTTATACTTTCAGGTATAAAATCCATCTCGGTTTGTAAAATCTCCCTAACCTCTCTAGATTGTGACTGCAACATTCTAGACTTTCTTGTAAAATTTATATATGAGGCAGAAGGTGGTTCCTTCAGGGTCTGAGTGGCAGGGAGCCCTCTTGCCCATGGTCGTGCCCTTCCTGGGATGGTCCACTCTTGGTGACTGAGTGGGGCAGGGGTATAAAGGCCTGGACATTTGGGCATACCTGCTCCAGAGCTCCCCACTGGTTTTGCCGAGGCTTTGCCGGGCCTGCATCACAGATCAACCTCTCGCCCTGTCTGGCTTCTTCCCCACTTCCCTACACAAGTGTTGATCCCCCAAAACATTCAGTCTCTGCTTCTGGAGACCCTCACCCTTCAACTCTTCTCCTTCCCTCACATCCACCAGCTCTATCAGTATACACCCTGGGCCCATAGCAGTCAGAACCTCACCACATGGTCTACCTGCTTGCCCCCCTCGAGGTCCCTGACTGTCATCTCTTGGAGGACTGTCATAACAGAGTCCTCCGTGGTCTCCCTGCTCAGCCCTCACACCCCCCCGCAAGTCTGTTCTGTGCCCAGAGCGAACCTGTTAAATGGATGTCAGATCCCGCTAGTCCTCTGACAGAACCTGCCGTCTTGTTCTGTGCAGAGCCCTTTGGATGGTGGACAGGGTCCAGCTCTCTCTGGCCCTTTCTGCCTCCAATCTCTTTCTTGCTTCTTGGGGCTCCCCTTGCTCCTGCCGTAATAGCTCTTCCTGGGACAGGCCTGGTGCTCCCCCCTTGGGTCTTCACCTTTGCTTTGTTCTTCCCTGTTCTCCGCCCAGATGTCCACTGCTGCTCCCTCACCTCTGGGGCACCTGCTGCAATGTCACCTTCTCCATGACTGCCCTCTCCCTCCACGATGCCCCCACCCTTGCCAGGCTCCACCTTTCTCCAGGCCACTCACCACCAGCTGATGACTTTATGCCTTATATAGGGCCTTACGCTGGATTCTTCTAGAAGCCGACCCTGAGACTGGGTGTGAGAATAGCAGTTTATCTGGAAGAGACCCAGGGAGCTCTGGCAGGATAGCGGGGAAGGGAGACGGGAAGGAGAAGGATTGTCGCATCAACCCTGGTGGGTGGCAAGCAGGTGCCCACCGTGGGACGCTGGGCTCAGTCCCTCTGGGGTCCTGTGGGAGACGGTGTGGGACTCGGGGGGACATGTCATCAGCTCCCGTCTGGTTCTTGCTGAGGGCTGCTTTCCAGGATGGCAGCTCCCAGCCACGTGGGCTCCTGCAGCCGGTGGCCCCCACCGGAGAGCCTCAGGGGCAGAAAGAAGCCACCGAGGGGCAAGTGTCAAGGAAAGTGTCAAGGAGAGAGAGCACACCCCACAGCTGGTGGCACTGGCTGTGGGGTGTGCTCTCTGTCCTAGGCTGTCACTGCTTGTCGTGTGTCTCCCTCCGTAGATCGGGAGCTCCTGGAGCTGGGTCTCTGCAGCATCCCCAAGGGCCTTCACTGTGCCTGGCGCATCGTTGGCCCTCCTGAGATGTGTGTGGAACGAATGAACGAAGCCTTAAAGATCCCCTCTTGGGCTGCTGAGCTGGATGTTGCAGTCCTTGAAGAGCCCAGAGGCTGCACCAAATGCTCTCACTCCACCACTTTGCAGACGGCCGCCCGCCGCTTTCTTGCTGGTTCTGAAGCTGCCGCCGCTGTTCGCAGCCAAGCTGGGTCTCAGCGTCAGAGGGGCTGGGACGGACCTGCTGATAAAACCCCCTTCTCCTGACGCTCCTGGAGAGACGCCCTTGGATGTGGTCGCAGCCACGGATCCTGATGGCAGCTGCGACGGTGATTGTCCCAGTGACCCTGGCCGTCTCACTTGGTGGGACGGCCAGGAGCCCACACATTGCTCCTGAGTGCACCCCTCTAAGGAGAGATTATTTTGAAACCAGACCACCTGGTTTGCTCAGGAGAAGAAAACAACAAATATATGTATTTTCCCCTGGCCTCAATCATCTTTCTTTATCACGATGAACTCATAGATTCTTTAAAAAAAAATTCAGCGTGTTCATATCTTTTTCTGTGCATTTTTTTAATATTCAAATATTTTTACATTTGTCTAGTAGAGGCTCTTTTACCATAGCTTCTGCTTCCTTTCAATCTGTTTCCATCTCCCTTTGAGTACTTCCTGGCTTTCTGGTACAAAACCACTGCCTAGAATCTTGAGAAAGGTCAATCGTGAGACAAAGTGATGGCACACTGTTCTGTATTAAGGATAATGAAAGGATCAGGACAACTCCATCTGATGCATGATCCCGAAATGAAGAGGGGAAAGCATGAAATCTGGCCTGTATGTTAGATTGTAATACTGTGTCCACATGAACTCTCTTGGATGTGAAAACGGTACTGATATTCTGTAGGAAGATGTCTTTTTCCTTAGCAGACACATATTGCAGTGTTTAGAAATAAGATCTCATGATCTTTATACCATCGTCTCAAATGGTTTAGCCAGAGAAGAAAAATCACACACATGTGGGTACACATGCACACGTGCACACACACATACACTAGTGCCCATGGGAAGAGGTGACCCTCATGTGACCTGGCCTGGGGTTGTCAGCGGGAGAGTCTAGGTGAAAGGTATGTGGGTGTTCACTGTGCTATTCTGAACTTTTCATTCGGTTTGACATTTACAAAAATAAGTTGGGAAAAATAAAATACAACAAAGCAAAAAAAGAAAAAAAATTCAGAAGGGACAGGAATTGTGGTCCAGACTATGGACAGCTGGACCCCCATCCTGCCCTAAGAAAACATCCTGTGGGTGCTTCTCAGGCTGTGACGTAAGGAATCCACCAGGTTTGTGTGTGTGTGTGTGTTTTTTAACTTCTGAAGTGTAAAATCTAGGCCGATTTGGAGAATTATTCTCTCTTATTTAAGAGGAAGAGGGAGGGGCTGTGAAGGACTGACGGCGGGAATTTGTTAATCAAAGCTCTGAACCGGGTGCTATGTTAGTACTTCCTCTTTACATCATGTGTCCCATTCCAACAACAACTCATAGAAGACAGGAAAATCAAGGCTTAGAGAAGTCACAAGCCTGTCCCTAGTAAAAACCTGTCATCTCAGCTGCAGGTGCCAGGGGAGAAATACAATTAAGCCAATTAGTCATAAGGAGAGAGGGTCGAAATCTACCTGAGCATAGAGATTATGAACTTCCTGACCGTGGTTTACCTGTTTTTCAGAGAGAGCTTTGTAGCAGGAGG
>NW_027398530.1:0-11009 GCF_003265705.2 Callorhinus ursinus | reverse complement strand
GAGAAGGGGCTTGCTGGGGGGTTGGGGCGCTGTCTCACCCTGGGGCCAAAGCTCCTCCCCGTTGTTCAGGGTTACCCAGTTTAAATCATTGGAAGGCTACCCTCTGGGCTTTCCCACACTCACACACCTGCAGGACGACGGTTTCCTCCAGGGGTGGGCACACGTTTCCTGCGAAGCACCAGACAGTAGCTCGTCCAGGTTCTAGGGGCACTTGGTTTCTGTTGCAGAAACCCCGTGGGCCATCGTGTGGCCAAAGTCGCTCAGCCAGCCAATATATGAATGAATGTATGTACCAGCGACACTGATTTACAAAAGCTGGGAGTCAGCTTTCGGGGCAGAGTTTGCTGACCCGATTCACTCCATATTTTTCTTTAAATAAACATACTTTTAAAAAAAATTTTTTTATTGTTATGTTAATCACCATACATTACATCATTAGTTTTGGATGTAGTGTTCCATGATTCATTGTTTGTGCGTAACACCCAGTGCTCCATGCTGAACGTGCCCTCCTTAATACCCATCACCAGGCTAACCCATCCCCCCACCCCCCTCCCCTCTAGAACCCTCAGTTTGTTTTTCAGAGTCCATCGTCTCTCATGGTTCGTCTCCCCCTCCGACTTACTCCCCTTCATTCTTTCCCTCCTGCTATCTTCTTCTTTTTCTTTTTTCTTAACATATGTTGCATTATTTGTTTCAGAGGTACAGATCTGTGATTCAACAGTCTTGCACAACTCACAGCGCTCACTGTAGCACATACCCTCCCCAATGTCTATCACCCAGCCACCCCATCCCTCCCACCCCCACCACTCCAGCAACCCTCAGTTTGTTTCCTGAGATTAAGAATTCCTCATATCAGTGAGGTCATAGGATACATGTCTTTCTCTGATTGACTTATTTCACTCAGCATAACACCCTCCAGTTCCATCCACGTTGTTGCAAATGGCAAGATCTCATTCCTTTTGATGGCTGCATAATATTCCATTGAATACACTTTTGTTTTCACTAAAAAATTTTCGCTTGAAAGAGAACTATGTCAGCAGAGTGGACGGAAATGCAGTGCGTCTCGCTGGAAAAGGATGGTAACCATGGGAATAAAACCAGCAAACCTGAACAGAGGGGCTGCCTTCTGCCCCGAGCCCGGGGCCCATTCTCTTTGTTCCCAAGGATGACAAGCAAGGCCCAGGGAGGGGCTAAGGGCGTATTAGCAGCGAATCATGATGCTGTCTTTGAGGCCATCGGAAGAAGTGGAAAGATTCGGTCCAGGATGTAATGTTCCTTACTGCCCGTCTGTGTGTCTTGTGACATGATCTCCCGCACTGTGCGGGAGGCTCTGAGGTCAGAGGAGGGAGGTGGCAGGGGTGTGCAGCAGCACTCCTGATGCAGCAGTGGGGTGGGGACCCCAGGCAGGCAGTGGGCATAGCGCGTGGGGACGCAGACCCAGAGGACCGAGGACAGTGGCTGCACCTCAGTGCAGGCGAGCTCCCAGGGGCCGGCTGAAGGAGGCTGCTCAAGCTTAATTAAAGTGTCGGAGAAACTCCCACTGCAACATCAGGAAGAGAATCACCCCAGTTCCCTGCGTCATGGTTCCTTTTTTCCTCATTCCTCCACTTCTTTATCTTTCTTGCTCTTGCTCACTCTCTCCCCATATACTTACACACATACACACGCGCGCGCACACATATTTTTGCCTCTCTTAAAAAAGGACCACGTATTCTGGTTATCTTTTATTTCTGACAACCACTTCCTCATTCTGCCCACCGTAAACAGCTGAGCAAAGGAGTCATTTAAATTTTCTGCTGTGTCAGGGCCTCTCCTGTGAAATTGCTCCCACCGTCCCTTGGAAGCCCCACTAACTGAGTCTGTTGATCCCCTGCTCCTTCCCTGTCAAAGGCCTCGTGTGTCTCTTGGCACGGGGCAATCCCACTTCTGCTGGTATCTTCAGGTGTTCTTATCATCGTTCCACACTCCCAACCTCATCCTCACCCGGTCCCCATCCTCCGCTTGGAGCTTCCCACCGCCCAGCGTCCCTTGCCCTACCTTCCTGTTCTGCCTGTGCATCCCTGCTCATGGACTTCCCTGCTTTCTACTCATATTCAAGGCCTCATTTACTTTGTCTTGCCTTTTAATTAATTTTTAAAAGATTTTATTCATTTATTTGACAGAGAGAGAGAGCACAAGCAGGGGGAGTGGCAGGCAGAGGGAGAGAAGCAGGCTCTCCGCTGAGCAGGGAGCCCGACGTGGGGCTCGATCCCAGGACCCTGGGATCATGACCTGAGCCGAAGGCAGCTGCTTAACTGACTGAGCCACCCAGGTGCCCCGATTAACATCTTGCCTTTTTAAAGCAGAATGAGATGATGATCATTCTGCCCTTACCAAAAGCCATTACTTGAAACTTTCCACAGGGCACAGAAGCAGGGAGGCCGTGGGCTCCCATGTCCTTTGGGGTATTACAGTCAGCCTTAAATCTACCAAGTCAACTTACGATTTTTCTACTGCAGTGGAGTTCCCCTAACTTCAGGCATCCCTGCCCTACCTTTGTGATTGTTATCATTTGTATATACTACTTTTAATATTATGAAAATGTTTCTTTTAAATCAACTTACTTGAAAAAAAACCCATTAATTCATCATAAGCAATAATATCAGTGAAGTTATGGATTTGATGTGCTACCTTTTTTCTTTTTTCTTTTTTTTTTTTAAAGATTTTATTTATTTATTTCAGAGAAAGAGAGATGAGAGATAGAGAGCACGAGAGGGAAGAAGGTCAGAGGGAGAAGCAGACTCCCCGCTGAGCAGGGAGCCCGATGTGGGACTCGATCCCGGGACTCCAGGATCATGACCTGAGCCGAAGGCAGTCGCTTAACCAACTGAGCCACCCAGGCACCCTACCTTTTTTCTAATACACATCTAATAGTCTTATATTATTAAAATAAACAATGGTCATATTTTAAGGGCCCCACATCATCTTTGTGGGGACCCTACCATAGATGCAGAAACCACGTGATGGAACTTAGCAGCTTTTCTATCCGGAAGGTGATGTAGATTGTCATTTTCAAACTTCTGTTTAGCCCCCCAATTCTTACTCTTAAAAAGAATCTTGTGTTGAGCTCCAGTTTGGGAAACCACTGTAGGGTTGCTGCTGGCCTCAGAATGAGAGCTGAGAGGAAGCCGGCCTCTCTTCTCCCCTGGCCATGTGGTCAACCTCAGGGCCCCTTCTTGGATGCTGAGACTAAGGACCCAGTCGAAGACGCTGGTGCCAGAGACTGCGGGTCAGGGGTGGACCTGAGTGAGTTGGACCTTGTGTCAGGAACAGCAGAAGCTCCAGCCCAGGTGAGTGTGTGCTGAGCATGGTGGGCAGGCACTCAGCCTCCAAGTACCCTTCTGTCATGCATGCTTCCTGAGCTGTGGAAGCCCCAAAGCTACTGCCTGCATTTCCCAGGCTCATGTGGACGGTGGCTATAAGGTGGGGACGTCCTCTGCTACTCATGCTGGGTCTCTGACTGATGCATGCATGTCCTGACAGTTGGGTCTTCAGGATGCTAAAAAGTTCTGAAAGCATGTCCTAGATTCTGGCAGCCTTGAAATGCACGCTTATCCCAGATTTCAGGGAGAGTGTTATTGAAATGGTGCCAGCCAAGTGACGAAAATTAAGTTGTTTTATGTCAGTAACACATAAGTTGTTTATGTCAGTGAATGTGAGGAAGTGGGGGCTAAAGACCTACTTTCCTCTCCAGGGGACTGAGGGTGTGACTCCTTAAGTGAGGTAATGAGTTTCAGGGTCAGGGACCGCAGGGCCCCTGTGGGTGGCAGGTCAGGGTATTGGTGACCCCCCCTCTGGCTCGGGGCAGACCTGGGGCTGGGGCTGGGGTGCACCCTGTAAGCATGGTCCCCAGGGCCTGGGACGGAGGGTGGGGGCAGGGAGATCCCAGAGCCCTAATCACTGGGCTTTTCCCCACTGCCCAGTTTAAACTTGCCACAGCATATTCCCTTTTTAAGTTGGTGGAAGATTGATGATTTCATTATTTGTGGCACTTGGCAATGAATCTGGGAGTTTCAGCTAAAGTGAGCACTTTCCCCATGTCGTGTCTTTGCTGAGGGTTATTCATCATGTCCAATCACTCGTTCACCTCGGGGAGCCCTGGCCTGGGCGGAGGGGACCGGGGGTGGCAGTGCCTCCTGACTTGACATCTTTTACTCTTTAAGCGCAGGGGGAGGGGACCGCACAGGAAGGGCCAGGGCTGGGAGGGCGGGTGGAGGCTCAAGGTGGGCTGGAGCAACAGAGGTCTCCACAAAGGCCAGAGAATGAACCAAAAGGGGGATTACAGGAGAGGCCTCGGGGCCTCAAAGCCCGGCCCTTTGCCAAGAAAATCTCCCATGGAGGAGAGGAGGTAATGCAGCGAAGAAAGCCAAAGAGTTCTCTGCCAAGGGAGTGTCGAAGATTTTAATTCAAGATGAGATGTGTTCTTGTTTGTGTACGACTAATTTCCCTCCCAAATGAAGGCTTTTGTCTGTCACTTGGGTGTTTCAACAGCAACCATGTAATTAAGGTAGCATGCGTCTCTCTCTTTGTGAGACGGGCTGTTTGCGTTAACATGTTGGGGAAGCAAACGTGGCTTGGGCTGCTTCCTGGGTCCAAGAAGAAAAAAGCAAAGAGTCAAAGAAAACATATCCAAATAGAGACTTGGTTCCCGCAGGGATGACGTCATCTGGAAAATGTGAGCGCCTTCGTCCTGAATGAAGGGGCCCCCGGAACTCTGCTCTGGTTAGGGGCGTGGTGAAGAGAAGGAAAGGTTGTGCCCAGAGATTGTATGAACGGGATCATAACTCACATGCTTACAGAGGCCAGGGAGGAGGTGTATGTGAGGGAAGTGGGTTTGAGTGTATTTTTTCAGTGCGATTGTATTTCGTCCGCATAGTAAATACCCAGGGAATTCATTTCCACAAAAAAAAAATAAGCATTTTCTTTTGTTGAAACACATGGCTTTCTTGATCTATCTTCTTGTTCTGTTGTTTTTAGTAGAGAGATGGGTAGAGAGATTTGTTTTTATGATGGAAAAAAAAAAAAGCCCAGCAGTCTGAGAGATAATAAACAGTGATGACTTTCAGGGTTCATTGCTGAGGGACAGCAGAGAGGGTTGAGGACTGTAGTGAGCTCAGCCTCCTGGCCCACGCACTGGGGGCAGCAGGAACTTGCTCAGGTCATGAGTTGCTCAATGGAAAGCACATCCAGTTTTCTGTGTGTTTGATTTTTTTTCAGAGGAAGCTGGAAATCTAGATGTTTATGCCAAATCTTCTCTCCCCCCCCCCACCCCCGGCTTCACTGAAGCAAATTGATGACTAAAATTGTGAAATAGTTAAAGTGCACAAGGTGGGGTGCCTGGGTGGCTCAGGCGTTAAGCGTCTGCCTCTGGCTCAGGTCATGGTCCCAGGGTCCTGGGATCGAGTCCCACATCTGGCTCCCTGCTCGGCGGGAAACCTGCTTCTCCCTCTCCCACTCCCCCTGCTTGTATTCCCTCTCTCGCTGTGTCTCTCTCTGTCAAATAAATAAATAAAATCTTTAAAAAAAATGCACAAGGTGATGATTTGATATACACATATATTATGGACTCTTTTCATTTTTAATGTTGAAAACCAACTGTTTCGACCAAGTTTGGGGCTGGTCACAACCTTTCTCCCGGCAGGACATGGCCTGTGGTCTGTCACTTGCCATCTGGGGTAGATTTATGTTAACCTGCACACTTGAGTAGCAAAATTTGCTTCTAACTTTGGTGACTGATTCATTTCATCTGTCTAGGATTCAATTTTTCCACCCACAAAATCAGCTCCTTCTATTTTTGCCGTGGGTTATGTTTAAAGCCTCCACAACCTACTTACTGATGCTTCCCTAAGTTTGTTTTTTGTGGGGAATGTCTTGACAGCCTGAATCAGGTCTGTAGGTCTTTATCCAGGGCCTGGGGGCTCTGAATTAGTTATGAGTTCGCTGTGGCTACTGTGACCTTGGTTTACACAAATAGAGGTTTATTTCTCACTCATGTGAACAGCGGAGCTGGTTTGGCAGTTCTGGCCCATGAAGTTAACTCTCTGTCTTTTTGGAAAAGATGAGCAGGTTCACCCTGAATGAAGGGGCCCCGGGACCTCTGCTCTGGTTAGGGGATCAGTGAAGAGGAGGGCAGAGGTTGGGCCCGGAGATTGTATGAATGGGATCCCAACTATGCCTAGGCCATTGGCTCTATCCACTTGGTCCACATGCCCCACATCTGCATTTCGGCAGAAGAGGGTAAAAGAGACAAGTAGGGCACCCCCACTCTCTTTATGGGCACGGCCTGTATGGGCACGGGCACTCCTCACCTGTATTCACATTCACTCGGCAGAACTTACTCACTTGGCCGCAGATCGCTGCAAGGGAGGTTGGGAACTGTAGTCATAATTCTGGGCTGCCATGTGCCTGCTACAGGACAGAGGTTCAGAAGGGGTGTACAGATAATGGGGGGCAGCTAGTTCCTGCAAGCAGACAAGAAGGTGGCCAACTCAGAGTAAAACAAACAAAATCTCTGTCTCAACTGGGATTCTCAACTATCTTTTAGTTTTACTCCTAACAGACGGAGATTACTTGGTTTTTGACCCCTTTAACAAGTTTTAAAGCAAAACAGTTTTCCTAATTAATCTTAACACTATTGTGTCCCAAACTTCAGTAACTTCTGTTTTCCTCTCATGATTTTGGACACATTTGTCGATCAACTGAATGATTATTTGCTTTATGCTTTATTCTAAATAGACTCAGTCTTTTTTTTTCAAACAAATTTATTTTAAAAAAAGTTTTGCTGAATGATAATGAAAAAAACAACATAAAAATTTGAGGGATGCAGCTAAAGCAGTGTGAGGAGGAAAATTTATAGCTCTCAATGTGTGTATTAAAGAAGAAAATCAGAGAACTAAGATTCCACCTTAAGATACTTAAAAAAAAAAAGGTCAAAGTAAAGTAGATAAGATAAGTAAAGATAGGGATGCCTGGGTGGTTCAGTTGTTAAGCGTCTGCCTTCGGCTCAGGTCATGATCCCAGGGTCCTGGGATCGAGTCCTGCACTGGGCTCCCTGCTCCGCGGGAAGCCTGCTTCTCCCTCTCCCACTCCCCCTGCTTGTGTTCCCTCTTTCGCTGTGTCTCTCTCCATGTCAAATAAATAAATAAAATCTTTTAAAAAAGGTAAGTAGAATTAAGATAAGGAACTGAAGTTAATGAAATAGAAAATATAAGCCAATAGATAAAATGAACAGTAGGTTCATTCATACATTTCATAAAATGAAAAGTAGGTCTTTAAAAAGGTCAGTAGAATCAATAAACCTGTAATAAACATTCTTCTGCATCTTGATTTTATCACTCAATTCCTTGTGGAAATACCTTCAAGTGATCTGATATGGCTACTCCTCTAATAAAGGGAGTTTATTTTGTTTCTGGTTTGGGGCCACTAAGAACAACACTGTGGTGACATTCTTGGGTGAAATGTTACAAGATAGAAGTACTTTTATTTCTCCGGGCTGGGTTTCCAGCAGTTCCAGAGCTGGGACACTCTCTTCTATGAATTGTTTATTTATGGCCATTGCCTCTTTGTCTTGTCAATTTGTAAGAGTTCTTTGTATACTGAACTCTTTGTCTATTATTGACTTACAAATGCTTTAACAGATTTATATAAAGACTTTGTTTATGCAATCATTTTAGGTACAAAAATTCCAAATTTTTATATTTTCAGTATGTCTTTTTTTTTTCTTTTATACTTTCAGGTATAAAATCCATCTCGGTTTGTAAAATCTCCCTAACCTCTCTAGATTGTGACTGCAACATTCTAGACTTTCTTGTAAAATTTATATATGAGGCAGAAGGTGGTTCCTTCAGGGTCTGAGTGGCAGGGAGCCCTCTTGCCCATGGTCGTGCCCTTCCTGGGATGGTCCACTCTTGGTGACTGAGTGGGGCAGGGGTATAAAGGCCTGGACATTTGGGCATACCTGCTCCAGAGCTCCCCACTGGTTTTGCCGAGGCTTTGCCGGGCCTGCATCACAGATCAACCTCTCGCCCTGTCTGGCTTCTTCCCCACTTCCCTACACAAGTGTTGATCCCCCAAAACATTCAGTCTCTGCTTCTGGAGACCCTCACCCTTCAACTCTTCTCCTTCCCTCACATCCACCAGCTCTATCAGTATACACCCTGGGCCCATAGCAGTCAGAACCTCACCACATGGTCTACCTGCTTGCCCCCCTCGAGGTCCCTGACTGTCATCTCTTGGAGGACTGTCATAACAGAGTCCTCCGTGGTCTCCCTGCTCAGCCCTCACACCCCCCCGCAAGTCTGTTCTGTGCCCAGAGCGAACCTGTTAAATGGATGTCAGATCCCGCTAGTCCTCTGACAGAACCTGCCGTCTTGTTCTGTGCAGAGCCCTTTGGATGGTGGACAGGGTCCAGCTCTCTCTGGCCCTTTCTGCCTCCAATCTCTTTCTTGCTTCTTGGGGCTCCCCTTGCTCCTGCCGTAATAGCTCTTCCTGGGACAGGCCTGGTGCTCCCCCCTTGGGTCTTCACCTTTGCTTTGTTCTTCCCTGTTCTCCGCCCAGATGTCCACTGCTGCTCCCTCACCTCTGGGGCACCTGCTGCAATGTCACCTTCTCCATGACTGCCCTCTCCCTCCACGATGCCCCCACCCTTGCCAGGCTCCACCTTTCTCCAGGCCACTCACCACCAGCTGATGACTTTATGCCTTATATAGGGCCTTACGCTGGATTCTTCTAGAAGCCGACCCTGAGACTGGGTGTGAGAATAGCAGTTTATCTGGAAGAGACCCAGGGAGCTCTGGCAGGATAGCGGGGAAGGGAGACGGGAAGGAGAAGGATTGTCGCATCAACCCTGGTGGGTGGCAAGCAGGTGCCCACCGTGGGACGCTGGGCTCAGTCCCTCTGGGGTCCTGTGGGAGACGGTGTGGGACTCGGGGGGACATGTCATCAGCTCCCGTCTGGTTCTTGCTGAGGGCTGCTTTCCAGGATGGCAGCTCCCAGCCACGTGGGCTCCTGCAGCCGGTGGCCCCCACCGGAGAGCCTCAGGGGCAGAAAGAAGCCACCGAGGGGCAAGTGTCAAGGAAAGTGTCAAGGAGAGAGAGCACACCCCACAGCTGGTGGCACTGGCTGTGGGGTGTGCTCTCTGTCCTAGGCTGTCACTGCTTGTCGTGTGTCTCCCTCCGTAGATCGGGAGCTCCTGGAGCTGGGTCTCTGCAGCATCCCCAAGGGCCTTCACTGTGCCTGGCGCATCGTTGGCCCTCCTGAGATGTGTGTGGAACGAATGAACGAAGCCTTAAAGATCCCCTCTTGGGCTGCTGAGCTGGATGTTGCAGTCCTTGAAGAGCCCAGAGGCTGCACCAAATGCTCTCACTCCACCACTTTGCAGACGGCCGCCCGCCGCTTTCTTGCTGGTTCTGAAGCTGCCGCCGCTGTTCGCAGCCAAGCTGGGTCTCAGCGTCAGAGGGGCTGGGACGGACCTGCTGATAAAACCCCCTTCTCCTGACGCTCCTGGAGAGACGCCCTTGGATGTGGTCGCAGCCACGGATCCTGATGGCAGCTGCGACGGTGATTGTCCCAGTGACCCTGGCCGTCTCACTTGGTGGGACGGCCAGGAGCCCACACATTGCTCCTGAGTGCACCCCTCTAAGGAGAGATTATTTTGAAACCAGACCACCTGGTTTGCTCAGGAGAAGAAAACAACAAATATATGTATTTTCCCCTGGCCTCAATCATCTTTCTTTATCACGATGAACTCATAGATTCTTTAAAAAAAAATTCAGCGTGTTCATATCTTTTTCTGTGCATTTTTTTAATATTCAAATATTTTTACATTTGTCTAGTAGAGGCTCTTTTACCATAGCTTCTGCTTCCTTTCAATCTGTTTCCATCTCCCTTTGAGTACTTCCTGGCTTTCTGGTACAAAACCACTGCCTAGAATCTTGAGAAAGGTCAATCGTGAGACAAAGTGATGGCACACTGTTCTGTATTAAGGATAATGAAAGGATCAGGACAACTCCATCTGATGCATGATCCCGAAATGAAGAGGGGAAAGCATGAAATCTGGCCTGTATGTTAGATTGTAATACTGTGTCCACATGAACTCTCTTGGATGTGAAAACGGTACTGATATTCTGTAGGAAGATGTCTTTTTCCTTAGCAGACACATATTGCAGTGTTTAGAAATAAGATCTCATGATCTTTATACCATCGTCTCAAATGGTTTAGCCAGAGAAGAAAAATCACACACATGTGGGTACACATGCACACGTGCACACACACATACACTAGTGCCCATGGGAAGAGGTGACCCTCATGTGACCTGGCCTGGGGTTGTCAGCGGGAGAGTCTAGGTGAAAGGTATGTGGGTGTTCACTGTGCTATTCTGAACTTTTCATTCGGTTTGACATTTACAAAAATAAGTTGGGAAAAATAAAATACAACAAAGCAAAAAAAGAAAAAAAATTCAGAAGGGACAGGAATTGTGGTCCAGACTATGGACAGCTGGACCCCCATCCTGCCCTAAGAAAACATCCTGTGGGTGCTTCTCAGGCTGTGACGTAAGGAATCCACCAGGTTTGTGTGTGTGTGTGTGTTTTTTAACTTCTGAAGTGTAAAATCTAGGCCGATTTGGAGAATTATTCTCTCTTATTTAAGAGGAAGAGGGAGGGGCTGTGAAGGACTGACGGCGGGAATTTGTTAATCAAAGCTCTGAACCGGGTGCTATGTTAGTACTTCCTCTTTACATCATGTGTCCCATTCCAACAACAACTCATAGAAGACAGGAAAATCAAGGCTTAGAGAAGTCACAAGCCTGTCCCTAGTAAAAACCTGTCATCTCAGCTGCAGGTGCCAGGGGAGAAATACAATTAAGCCAATTAGTCATAAGGAGAGAGGGTCGAAATCTACCTGAGCATAGAGATTATGAACTTCCTGACCGTGGTTTACCTGTTTTTCAGAGAGAGCTTTGTAGCAGGAGG
>NW_027398529.1:6775-11011 GCF_003265705.2 Callorhinus ursinus | reverse complement strand
TGTATGAGTTCTAGCAGTTTTGGGGTGGAGTCTTTTGGGTTTTCCACGTACAGTATCATATCATCTGCAAAGAGTGAGAGTTTGACTTCCTCTTTGCCGATTTGGATGCCTTTGATTTCTTTTTGTTGTCTGATTGCTGTGGCTAGGACTTCTAATACTATGTTGAATAGCAGTGGTGAGAGTGGACATCCCTGCCGCGTTCCTGACCTTAGGGGAAAGGCTCTCAGCCTTTCCCCATTGAGAATGATACTCGCTGTAGGTTTTTCATAGATGGCTTTTATGATATTGAGGTATGTACCCTCTATCCCTATACTCTGAAGAGTTTTGATCAAGAAAGGATGTTGTACTTTGTCAAATGCTTTTTCTGCATCTATTGAGAGGATCATATGATTCTTGTTCTTTCTTTTGTTAATGTATTGTATCACGTTGATTGATTTGCGGATGTTGAACCAGCCTTGCAGCCCAGGAATAAATCCCACTTGGTCATGGTGAATAATCCTTTTAATGTACTGTTGGATCCTATTGGCTAGTATTTTGGTGAGAATTTTTGCATCCATGTTCATCAAGGATATTGGTCTGTAATTCTCTTTTTTGATGGGGTCTTTGTCTGGTTTTGGGATCAAGGTAATGCTGGCCTCATAAAATGAGTTTGGAAGTTTCCCTTCCATTTCTATTTTTTGGAACAGTTTCAGGAGAATAGGTATTAATTCTTCTTGAAATGTCTGATAGAATTCCCCCGGGAAGCCGTCTGGCCCTGGGCTTTTGTTTCTTGGGAGATTTTTGATGACTGTTTCAATTTCCTTAGTGGTTATAGGTCTGTTCAGGTTTTCTATTTCTTCCTGGTTCAATTTTGGTAGTTGATACATCTCTAGGAATGCACCCATTTCTTCCAGGTTCTCTAATTTGCTGGCATAGAGTTGCTCATAATATGTTCTTATAATTGTTTGTATTTCTTTGGTGTTGGTTGTGATCTCTCCTCTTTCATTCATGATTTTGTTGATTTGGGTCATTTCTCTTTTCTTTTTGATCAGTCTGGCCAGGGGTTTATCAATCTTGTTAATTCTTTCAAAGAACCAGCTCCTAGTTTCGTTGATTTGTTCTACTGTTCTTTTGGTTTCTAGTTCATTGATTTCTGCTCTGATCTTTATGATTTCTCTTCTCCTGCTGGGTTTAGGCTTTATTTGCTGTTCTTTCTCCAGCTCCTTTAGGTGTAGGGTTAGGTTGTGTATTTGAGACCTTTCTTGTTTCTTGAGAAAGGCTTGTATTGCTATATACTTTCCTCTCAGGACCGCCTTTGCTGTATCCCAAAGATTTTGAACAGTTGTGTTTTCATTTTCATTGGTTTCCATGAATTTTTTTAATTCTTCTTTAATTTCTTGGTTGACCCATTCATTCTTTAGTAGGATGCTCTTTAGCCTCCATGTATTTGAGTTCTTTCCGACTTTCCTCTTGTGGTTGAGTTCTAGTTTCAAAGCATTGTGGTCTGAAAATATGCAGGGAATGATCCCAATCTTTTGGTACCGATTGAGACCTGATTTGTGACCTAGGATGTGATCAATTCTGGAGAATGTTCCATGGGCACTAGAGAAGAATGTGTATTCCGTTGCTTTGGGATGGAATGTTCTGAATATGTCTGTGAAGTCCATTTGGTCCAGTGTGTCATTTAAAGTCTTTATTTCCTTGTTGATCTTTTGCTTAGATGATCTGTCCATTTCAGTCAGGGGGGTGTTAAAGTCCCCCACTATTATTGTATTGTTGTCAATGTGTTTCTTTGCTTTTGTTATTAATTGCCTTATATAATTGGCTGCTCCCATGTTCGGGGCATAGATATTTACAATTGTTAGATCTTCTTGTTGGATAGACCCTTTAAGTAGGATATAGTGTCCTTCCTCATCTCTTATTACAGTCTTTGTTTTAAAATCTAGTTTGTCTGATATAAGGATTGCCACCCCAGCTTTCTTTTGGTGTCCATTAGCATGGTAAATGGTTTTCCACCCCCTCACTTTCAATCTGGGGGTGTCTTGGGTCTAAAATGAGTCTCTTGCAGACAGCATATTGATGGGTCTTGTTTTTTAATCCAATCTGATAGCCTGTGTCTTTTGATTGGGGCATTGAGCCCATTTACATTCAGGGTAACTATTGAAAGGTATGTATTTAGTGCCATTGTATTACCTGTAAGGTGACTGTTAACTGTCTGTTGTCTGTGTTCGTTTCTGCTCTTTGCTGCTTTTAGGTTCTCTCTTTGCTTAGAGGACCCCTCTCAATATTTCTTGGAGGGCTGGTTTCGTGTTTGCAAATTCCTTTAGTTTTTGTTTGTTCTGGAAGCTTTTTATCTCTCCTTCTATTTTCAGTGATAGCCTAGCTGGATATAGTATTCTTGGCTGCATATTTTTCTCGTTTAGTGCTCTGAAGATATCTTGCCAGTCCTTTCTGGCCTGCCACGTCTCTGTGGATAGGTCTGTTGCCAATCTAATGTTTCTACCATTGTAGGTTACATATCTCTTCTCCTGAGCTGCTTTCAGGATTTTCTCTTTGTCTCTGAGACTCGTAAGTTTTACTATTAGATGTCGGGGTGGGCTCTAAACTTCTTAACATCAGGTAATACATCTTTCTTGTTTTCTTCTGTATATTCAAGACCTAACACACTTCTCAGTTCATTGCAAAGTTTAGTAACACTTGGTAAGTAAATGAATAAAAATAAGTAAATAAAAATTTAGAGAATATCTCGGACAACTATTTTCAGAAAAATGATAAAGTTGCATTTAGAATATATTCATGACATTGGAAGTTAATTTGTTGGAAACAACTATATTGTCATGCTCTGTCACTGTCAAGGAGAGACTTTGGGCTGAAAAAACCATAATCCTTGCTCTGCTATTTTTTGCAAAAGAATTCCACTGGGACTGTTGTTTCCTTGAGCCTTGCCTTTTCTTGGTCTCCAAAGCTGTTGCCTTAATTCCAGCCCTTATTGCTTTTCATTTATTCCAATGCAATTTTTAAGTGCTCTAGGCATTGCAATCCCTTTGCTGCAATCTGTAAATCAAAATCAAAATAACACCAAACTATAAAACCCAAAGTTTATGCATATACTGATATTAAAAGATCTTTTCTCTATATTTCACTGTTTGCAAAATTCTAGATAAACCATGCAGCTAGCACAGGCTCATTCACCCCTGCATCACTGGAGCCCTAAGCATGAGTTTAACCCACCTACTCAGGAATTCATTATTCCTTCATGCTAGTTTCTAGTTCACCCTCTTCTGAGTGATCTTAAAACACAGATGTAATCTTTTCATGTGAAATCCTTCATTAGGTCCACATGGGTTACAGGACAAAATTCATTCTCCTAGCCTGACTTACAAGGTTTTTGGTTTTATCACCCCCTGAAAATTCCCTGGTCCCATCCATTGTCACAATACACATGTGGTCCAGCCATTCTGGATTGTCTGTAGTTCTTTGATCACCTCTTGGGATCTCACAGAATTCATACATTTGCATGGCCTGATCTCTCTGCCTATAATATCTCTCTCCTACTTCACCCAACTAATTCTTCCATCTCTTCCATCAACTAAAAATCACTTGCTTTTCTAAGCCTTCACACAGTCTTAGTTACATGCCTGTCTGTGCAACTGTTGCACACCCTGGTTTTGCCTAACCTGCACGGTGTATTGAAACTGACCTCATCTCTTTCCAGCACAACTCTTCCTAATGATGACATTTATTGATTCTTTAGTGAGCTCTATGTGAGTTATCTCATGTAATTCTCACAACAACCCTATGAAATACATATTATAACATTGTATTCCACGAATGACAAAATTAAGACCCAGTGAGTTATCCAAGGTCGCACAAGTAAAGAGATAGAGCAGATATTCAAACCAAATTATCTGACACTGGAATATAGTTGGCCCTTGAACAATGTAGTGGTTAGGGGTACCAACCCCCATGCAGTCAAAAAGCCACCTACAACTTTTTTTTTGTTTTGTTTCATTTTTTTAATTTTATTTTATTATGTTACGTTAGTCATCATACATTACATCATTAGTTTTTGATGTAGTATTCCATGATTCATTGTTTGCATATAACACCCAGTGCTCCATTCAATACATGCCCTCCTTAATACCCATCACCGGGCTAACCCATCCCTCCACCGCCCTCCCCTCTAAAACCTTCAGTTTGTTTCTCAGAGTCCATAGTCTCCCATGGTTTGTCCCCCCTCTGATTTCCCCCCCTTCA
>NW_027398529.1:0-6675 GCF_003265705.2 Callorhinus ursinus | reverse complement strand
CCCCCCTTCATTTTTCCCTTCCTACTATCTTTTTTTTTTTCTTAACATATAATGTATTATTTGTTTCAGAGGTACAGGTCTGTGATTCATCAGTCTTGCACAATTCACAGTGCTCACCATAGCACATACCCTCCCCAATGTCTTTCACCCAGCCACCCCCTCCCTCCCACCCCCCACCACTCCAGCAACCCTCAGTTTCTTTCCTGAGATTAAGAATTCCTCATATCAGTGAGATCATATGATACTTGTCTTTCTCTGATTGACTTATATCGCTTAACATGATACCCTCTAGATCTATCCACGTCGTTGCTAACAGCAAGATTTCAGGGTTTTGATGGCTATATAATATTCCATTGTGTGAGTATATATATACCACTTCTTCTTTATCCATTCATCTGTCGATGGACATCTTGGCTCTTTTCATAGTTTGGCTGTTGTGGACATTACTGCTATAAACATCGGGGTGCACATACCCCTTCAGATCACTACATTTGTATCTTTGGGGTAAATACCCAGTAGTGCAATTGCTGGGTCATACAGTAGCTCCATTTTCAACTTTCTGAGGAGCATCCATACTGTTTTCCAGAGTGGCTGCACCAGCTTGCATTCCCACCAACAGTGTAGGAGGGTTACCCTTTCTCCACATCCTTGCCAACATCTGTCGTTTCCTGACTTGTTAATTTTAACCATTCTGACTGGCCACCTACAACTTTTAACTCTCCAAAAACTTAACTACTGATAGCCTTGTATTGACCAGAAGCTTTACTGATAACATAAACAGTTGATTAACACGTATTTTGAATTATATACTGTATTCTCACAATAAAGTAAGCTAGAGAACATGTATGTTACTAAGAAAATCATAAGGAAGAGAAAATACATTTACAGTGCTGTGCTGTGTTAATGGAAAAAGAATCCATGTAAAAGTCGACCCATGCAGTTCAAGTTGCAACTGTACTTACTCTTAACCCACTATACTAGACTGTGAGCTTCTTGAGGACAAAGAGTGATCCTCATTCATCTATAAGTTCCCAGATCTTTGCACTAGGTTTGGAAAAATGAGAAGTTGGTATATGTTCATTGTATGAATGGAATGAATAAATTATTATGATCTATTTCTCTTATCTCTTAGACATTATTAGGAAAATTAGATTATGTGCATTTTTATTTTTCCTATTGTGTTCTAATGAGAGAGTCCAAAATAAAAAGGAGTCTAGCATAAAACAAAAGGGTAGAAGCATTGGAAGGCTTTCCAGGTGGATGAGAGATAAGATTTGTTTGGTCTCATGTCAAGAGCTTGAATTAGGGCCAAGGAAAGAAAGCATCAGGGAAATAGTTCTTACTCACTGGGAATTAAAATATTTTAACTTACAGAGCTATGTAAAGATGGAATGGGCTGCCCAGCAGGGTGATGAGGTCCCCATTCCTGGGGGTATGCAAGCAGAGGCAAAAGGACTATTTGGTGAAATGTGACAGAGGAATTTTAATCATCTAATGAGGCATTTTTTTGGATGACCTTGGACCTCTTTTCCGTACAGAAATTCTATGAGTCTATGAAATAGAAAGGTGAGGAGGAGGGGGAAAGAACTGAAATCTGAACAGATTGGGTGATACATTTTAATTTTCCTATTGGTGTAACCAAAAGTCTAAACTGATGGAAGAGCAACATTTTTTGGAATTTATGTGCTAAGTCAAAGAGAACAAGCAGATGGAAATAAGCCAATTAAAAGAAATACTCCCAAGGTATCAGTTCTGCCCTGGTCGTCCTGTACCTTTGAAACTCATCATTTCTACCACCACGTGACTTTCCTGTGAGTGATAGATTTTTGTGAAATGTGAACACAGAGAACTAGAAATGCGTACCCCCGCTAATGGGCCAGTTTTGAAAGTAGAAGAGACAGGCAGAGGGAAGAAATGAAGGGGAATCTTATGCAGGCTGGTGGGGCAGAATCTTGTATGTAAATTCTCTACCTCTGTGCGAGTAACAGAATTACGGATGATATGGCTCTAGCCCCAGAGGCAGGGATGAACGCTTTCACCTCTTTATAGGATTTCAGGTTTTCCTGGGCTTATGGGAGAAAAAGAAAAGAACTGGGAGAGGCCCATGAATGGAAACAGTATCTGATGGGGCCACAGCAGTCTTGGCTTGCCAGGGAGGCTAAGCCTTGAGGAGGGGACCAAGGCTATGGCAATGGGAAGGGAAGGCAGCAGCACCAGAGGCTGCTGGAGGACCCAGCACCAGTGTCCAGGCCTCACACTGGAAGGGTGAATTTGGGAGGCCTTCTAATATCACAGAGCAGCAGGGGTTAGGAGATGGAAGCTGACATTCTAGTAGCTTGACTGGTGTGGCTAAGCCAGGAAATTCCTCTTTGTTACTCTTTCCTTCCTGGAACCATAACTTATTAGCAACTCCTTCAGGTTTTACTTAAGCAACTTGAGGAGAAAAATCCTACGTTGTTTTTAGTTGTTTCCCCAGAGTGTAGCTTAGTGCCTGGGACACCATGCACTAAATCAGTGTCTCTTAAATGATTGAATGAATGAATATATCAATGAAGAGTAATCACTAGTTTTGTAGAGGGACTATATTATATATTAGAGACTGGATAGAGTAGGGGATGGAATCTGCCAACGAGGAAGACAACATCCATGTTCCTAAGAAGATGTATGTCAGGTAGGGAAGCTGGATATACACACACTTAATACAGTGAAATAAGCGTTGATGAAGGAGAAGGAAGTGCTGAGTTTACACTGAGTCTGGAAGTTACTTGCCTGAAATTCTATATGAGGACTTCTGCATTTTGATACCAGAGGGTCTTTTCTTTTTCTTTTCTTTTCACTTCTCCTGATTGTTGACGTAATAGGCCAGCATTTTGAATAATTTAGAAAATGTTAAAAGGCAGGACAAATATAAATCATAAGGTCACCGCTCGGCAACAAACGACTACTATTTTGACATATTGCTTTCCAGACTTTTTCTTTGCATTTTTTTCTCCCTAACTGAGATCATATTGCACCTAGAATGTTATGTTATTCTTTCCCCTCCCAACTTACCATGTCATTAAAATATTGTTTCTAAGCATGATGTATGGCTTTCTTGTAGTCTATTTTATGTCTGTACCACAACTCATTTAATAATTCTCTTTCTGTTGGACTCTTTGGTTTTTCAAATTTTTAATACTATGAAAATTAGACTAGATTCCTGGGAAAGTAATTCCTAGTCAAAGGGCAGAAATTATTTTTTACAGTTTGTGATGTGCCTTGTCCAAGTGCCCTTGTCTTAGTACATTTGGGCTGCTGTAACAAATTACCACAGAGTGGGTGGCTTATAAACAACAGAACTTTATTTCTCACAGTTCTGGAGGCTGGAAGTCCAAGATCAAGGTGGCAGCAGATTTGGTATCTGGTTCACAGACAACTGTCCTTCCTCACATGGCAGAAGGGGGTTAGGGAACTCTCTGGGGCTTCTTTTATAAGGGTGCTAATCCTATTCATGGGGGCTCCACCCTCATCCCAGACTCACCTCCAGATTCCCTACCTCCAAATACTATCACACTGGGGATTAGGTTTTGACATATGAATTTTGGGGGGGACACAAACATTCAGTCTATAGTAGCTATCCAGGATGATTGAACCAATTTGTATTCTCACTGGTTCTTTGTAAGTACCCACCTTACCACATGGAGGGGTATATTTTTTAATTCCAGTGTAGTTAACATGCAGTGTAGAGTAGGGGTATTTTTAAATTCTGTCTTGGCACTGGATTGTTTTCAGAGAGTTTTTACGAGCTCTCTGGCTAGAAGAGAAACTAGATTAAACAGCTACATTTAAATGTATATCATTCTACTTTGTCAAATTACCAAAACATTAATATAATGACCAGCTGGTACTGGCAAGTATTGAGATGGTCCTCTTAGATTGTGGATGGCAAGATAAAATTATGCAATGCTTTCAAAAAGGTAATTTGGGAATACTTTTTAACAAACATCAATGCCCATACAATTTAATGTCTGAAAATGCTTCCCAAGGAAACAATCAAAAACAACAACAACAACAACAACAAAAGAAGGATGGTTATTTTCATCAAGGGGAGTTAATGCAAGAAATGTTACTACTTTTGTAAATATTTAATATAAAGGGAATGTTTAAGTAAATCATGGCATATCTTCTCAATGAACTTGTGATGCACGCATTGTATTTTTAAATTTTTATTCCAGTATGTTAACATACAGTATTACATTAGTTTCAGGTGTACAGTATAGTGATTCAACAATTCTGTACATTACTCAGTGCTCGTCATAATAAGTATGCTCTTAATCCCCTTCACCTATTTCACCCACCCCTCACCCACCATCCCTCTGGTAACCATCAGTTCTCTATAACTAAGAATCCATTTTTTAGTTTGTCCTGATTTTTCCTTTGTTCATTTGTTTTTTTAAGTTCCACATATGAGTGAAGTCATATGATACTTGTCTTTCATTGCCTAATTTCACTTAACATTGTGCCCTCTAGATCCATCCATGTTATTGCAAATGGCAAGCTTTCATTCTTGTTTATGGCTGAATAGTATTCCATTGTATATATAAATACCTCATCTTTTTTTTTTCAATTTTATTTTATTATGTTAGTCACCATATATTACATCATTAGTTTTTGATGTAATGTTCCGTGATTCATTGTTTGTGTATAAAACCCAGTGCTCCATGCAATACGTGTCCTCCTTAATACCCATCACCGGGCTAACCCATCCCCCTCTCCTCTAAAACGCTCAGTTTGTTTCTCAGAGTCCATAGTGTCTCATGGTTTGTCTCCCCCTCCGATTTCCTACCCTTCATTTTTCCCTTCCTACTATCTTCTTCTTCTAATTTTTTTTTAACATATAATGTATTATTTGTTTCAGAGGTACAGGTCTGTAATTCATCAATCTTACACAATTCAAAGCACTCACCATAGCACATACCCTCCCCAATGTCCATCACCCGGGCACTCTCTCCCTCCCACCCCCCACCACTCCAGCAACCCTCAGTTTGTTTCCTGAGATTAAGAATTCCTCATATCAGTGAGGTCATATGATACTTGTCTTTCTCTGATTGACTTATTTCGCTTAGCATGATACCCTGTAGTTCCATCCACATTGTTGCAAATGGCAAGATTTCGGGTTTTTTGATGGCTGCATAATATTCCGTTGTGTGTGTGTGTGTGTGTGTGTATGTGTGTGTGTGTGTGTATACATACCACTTCTTTATCCATTCATCTGTTGATGGACATCTTGGGTCTTTCCATAGTTGGCTATTGTGGACATTGCTGCTATAAATGTTGGGGTGCACATACCCCTTTGGATCACTACATTTGTATCTTTGGGGTAAGTACCCAGTAGTGCAATTGCTGGGTCATAGGGTAGCTCTATTTTCAACTTTTTGAGGAACGTCCATACTGTTTTCCAGAGTAGCTACACCAGCTTGCATTCCCACCAACAGTGTAGGAGGGTTACCCTTTCTCCACATCCCCGCCAACATCTGTCGTTTCCTAACTTGCTAATTCTAGCCATTCTGACTGGTGTGAGGTGGTATCTCATGGAGGTTTTGATTTGGATTTCCCTGATGCCGAGTGATGTTGAGCACTTTTTCATGTGTCTGTTGGCCATTTGGATGTCTTCTTTGGAAAAATGTCTGTTCATGTCTTCTGCCCATTTCTTGATTGGATTATTTATTCTTTGGGTCTTGAGTTTGGTAAGTTCTTTATAGATTTTGGGTAGTAGCCCTTTATCTGATATGTCATTTGCAAATATCTTCTCCCATTCTTTTGGTTGTCTTTTGGCTTTGTTGACTGTTTCCTTTGTTGTGCAAAAGCTTTTTATCTTGATGAAGCCCCAGTAGTTCATTTTTGCCCTTGCTTCCCTTGCCTGTGGCGATGTTTCTAGGAAGAAGTTGCTACGGCTGAGGTCAAAGAAGTTGCTGCCTGTGTTCTTCTCTAGGATTTTGATGGATTCCTGTCTCACATTTAGGTCTTTCATCCATTTGGAGTCTATTTTTGTGTGTGGTGTAAGGAAATGGTCCAGTTTCATTCTTCTGCATGTGGCTGTCCATTTTCCCAGCACCATTTATTGAAGAGACTGTCTTGTTTCCATTGCATATTTTTTCCTGCTTTGTCAAAGATGAGTTGACCATAGAATTGAAGGTCCATTTCTTGGCTCTCTATTCTGTTCTGTTGATCTATGTGTCTGTTTTTGTGCCAGTACCATAGTGTCTTGATGATGACAGCTTTGTAATAGAGCTTGAAGTCCGAAACTGTGATGTCGCCAGCTTTGCTTTTCTTTTTCAACATTCCTCTGGCTATTCGGGGTCTCTTCTGGTTCCATACAAATTTGAGGATTATTTGTTCCATTTCTTTGAAAAAAGTGGATGGTATTTTGATGGGGATTGCATTGAATGTGTAGATTGCTCTAGGTAGCATTGACATCTTCACAATGTTGATTCTCCCAATCCATGAGCATGGAACGTTTTTCCATTTCTTTGTGTCTTCTTCAATTTCTTTCATGAGTATTTTATAGTTTTCTGAGTACAGATCCTTTGCCTCTTTGGTTAGATTTATTCCTAGGTATCTAATGGTTTTGGGTGCAATTGTAAATGGGATAGACTCCTTGATTTGTCTCTCTTCTGTCTTGTTGTTGGTGTATAG
>NW_027398528.1:6778-11014 GCF_003265705.2 Callorhinus ursinus | reverse complement strand
TGTATGAGTTCTAGCAGTTTTGGGGTGGAGTCTTTTGGGTTTTCCACGTACAGTATCATATCATCTGCAAAGAGTGAGAGTTTGACTTCCTCTTTGCCGATTTGGATGCCTTTGATTTCTTTTTGTTGTCTGATTGCTGTGGCTAGGACTTCTAATACTATGTTGAATAGCAGTGGTGAGAGTGGACATCCCTGCCGCGTTCCTGACCTTAGGGGAAAGGCTCTCAGCCTTTCCCCATTGAGAATGATACTCGCTGTAGGTTTTTCATAGATGGCTTTTATGATATTGAGGTATGTACCCTCTATCCCTATACTCTGAAGAGTTTTGATCAAGAAAGGATGTTGTACTTTGTCAAATGCTTTTTCTGCATCTATTGAGAGGATCATATGATTCTTGTTCTTTCTTTTGTTAATGTATTGTATCACGTTGATTGATTTGCGGATGTTGAACCAGCCTTGCAGCCCAGGAATAAATCCCACTTGGTCATGGTGAATAATCCTTTTAATGTACTGTTGGATCCTATTGGCTAGTATTTTGGTGAGAATTTTTGCATCCATGTTCATCAAGGATATTGGTCTGTAATTCTCTTTTTTGATGGGGTCTTTGTCTGGTTTTGGGATCAAGGTAATGCTGGCCTCATAAAATGAGTTTGGAAGTTTCCCTTCCATTTCTATTTTTTGGAACAGTTTCAGGAGAATAGGTATTAATTCTTCTTGAAATGTCTGATAGAATTCCCCCGGGAAGCCGTCTGGCCCTGGGCTTTTGTTTCTTGGGAGATTTTTGATGACTGTTTCAATTTCCTTAGTGGTTATAGGTCTGTTCAGGTTTTCTATTTCTTCCTGGTTCAATTTTGGTAGTTGATACATCTCTAGGAATGCACCCATTTCTTCCAGGTTCTCTAATTTGCTGGCATAGAGTTGCTCATAATATGTTCTTATAATTGTTTGTATTTCTTTGGTGTTGGTTGTGATCTCTCCTCTTTCATTCATGATTTTGTTGATTTGGGTCATTTCTCTTTTCTTTTTGATCAGTCTGGCCAGGGGTTTATCAATCTTGTTAATTCTTTCAAAGAACCAGCTCCTAGTTTCGTTGATCTGTTCTACTGTTCTTTTGGTTTCTAGTTCATTGATTTCTGCTCTGATCTTTATGATTTCTCTTCTCCTGCTGGGTTTAGGCTTTATTTGCTGTTCTTTCTCCAGCTCCTTTAGGTGTAGGGTTAGGTTGTGTATTTGAGACCTTTCTTGTTTCTTGAGAAAGGCTTGTATTGCTATATACTTTCCTCTCAGGACCGCCTTTGCTGTATCCCAAAGATTTTGAACAGTTGTGTTTTCATTTTCATTGGTTTCCATGAATTTTTTTAATTCTTCTTTAATTTCTTGGTTGACCCATTCATTCTTTAGTAGGATGCTCTTTAGCCTCCATGTATTTGAGTTCTTTCCGACTTTCCTCTTGTGGTTGAGTTCTAGTTTCAAAGCATTGTGGTCTGAAAATATGCAGGGAATGATCCCAATCTTTTGGTACCGATTGAGACCTGATTTGTGACCTAGGATGTGATCCATTCTGGAGAATGTTCCATGGGCACTAGAGAAGAATGTGTATTCCGTTGCTTTGGGATGGAATGTTCTGAATATGTCTGTGAAGTCCATTTGGTCCAGTGTGTCATTTAAAGTCTTTATTTCCTTGTTGATCTTTTGCTTAGATGATCTGTCCATTTCAGTCAGGGGGGTGTTAAAGTCCCCCACTATTATTGTATTGTTGTCAATGTGTTTCTTTGCTTTTGTTATTAATTGCCTTATATAATTGGCTGCTCCCATGTTCGGGGCATAGATATTTACAATTGTTAGATCTTCTTGTTGGATAGACCCTTTAAGTAGGATATAGTGTCCTTCCTCATCTCTTATTACAGTCTTTGTTTTAAAATCTAGTTTGTCTGATATAAGGATTGCCACCCCAGCTTTCTTTTGGTGTCCATTAGCATGGTAAATGGTTTTCCACCCCCTCACTTTCAATCTGGGGGTGTCTTGGGTCTAAAATGAGTCTCTTGCAGACAGCATATTGATGGGTCTTGTTTTTTAATCCAATCTGATAGCCTGTGTCTTTTGATTGGGGCATTGAGCCCATTTACATTCAGGGTAACTATTGAAAGGTATGTATTTAGTGCCATTGTATTACCTGTAAGGTGACTGTTAACTGTCTGTTGTCTGTGTTCGTTTCTGCTCTTTGCTGCTTTTAGGTTCTCTCTTTGCTTAGAGGACCCCTCTCAATATTTCTTGGAGGGCTGGTTTCGTGTTTGCAAATTCCTTTAGTTTTTGTTTGTTCTGGAAGCTTTTTATCTCTCCTTCTATTTTCAGTGATAGCCTAGCTGGATATAGTATTCTTGGCTGCATATTTTTCTCGTTTAGTGCTCTGAAGATATCTTGCCAGTCCTTTCTGGCCTGCCACGTCTCTGTGGATAGGTCTGTTGCCAATCTAATGTTTCTACCATTGTAGGTTACATATCTCTTCTCCCGAGCTGCTTTCAGGATTTTCTCTTTGTCTCTGAGACTCGTAAGTTTTACTATTAGATGTCGGGGTGGGCTCTAAACTTCTTAACATCAGGTAATACATCTTTCTTGTTTTCTTCTGTATATTCAAGACCTAACACACTTCTCAGTTCATTGCAAAGTTTAGTAACACTTGGTAAGTAAATGAATAAAAATAAGTAAATAAAAATTTAGAGAATATCTCGGACAACTATTTTCAGAAAAATGATAAAGTTGCATTTAGAATATATTCATGACATTGGAAGTTAATTTGTTGGAAACAACTATATTGTCATGCTCTGTCACTGTCAAGGAGAGACTTTGGGCTGAAAAAACCATAATCCTTGCTCTGCTATTTTTTGCAAAAGAATTCCACTGGGACTGTTGTTTCCTTGAGCCTTGCCTTTTCTTGGTCTCCAAAGCTGTTGCCTTAATTCCAGCCCTTATTGCTTTTCATTTATTCCAATGCAATTTTTAAGTGCTCTAGGCATTGCAATCCCTTTGCTGCAATCTGTAAATCAAAATCAAAATAACACCAAACTATAAAACCCAAAGTTTATGCATATACTGATATTAAAAGATCTTTTCTCTATATTTCACTGTTTGCAAAATTCTAGATAAACCATGCAGCTAGCACAGGCTCATTCACCCCTGCATCACTGGAGCCCTAAGCATGAGTTTAACCCACCTACTCAGGAATTCATTATTCCTTCATGCTAGTTTCTAGTTCACCCTCTTCTGAGTGATCTTAAAACACAGATGTAATCTTTTCATGTGAAATCCTTCATTAGGTCCACATGGGTTACAGGACAAAATTCATTCTCCTAGCCTGACTTACAAGGTTTTTGGTTTTATCACCCCCTGAAAATTCCCTGGTCCCATCCATTGTCACAATACACATGTGGTCCAGCCATTCTGGATTGTCTGTAGTTCTTTGATCACCTCTTGGGATCTCACAGAATTCATACATTTGCATGGCCTGATCTCTCTGCCTATAATATCTCTCTCCTACTTCACCCAACTAATTCTTCCATCTCTTCCATCAACTAAAAATCACTTGCTTTTCTAAGCCTTCACACAGTCTTAGTTACATGCCTGTCTGTGCAACTGTTGCACACCCTGGTTTTGCCTAACCTGCACGGTGTATTGAAACTGACCTCATCTCTTTCCAGCACAACTCTTCCTAATGATGACATTTATTGATTCTTTAGTGAGCTCTATGTGAGTTATCTCATGTAATTCTCACAACAACCCTATGAAATACATATTATAACATTGTATTCCACGAATGACAAAATTAAGACCCAGTGAGTTATCCAAGGTCGCACAAGTAAAGAGATAGAGCAGATATTCAAACCAAATTATCTGACACTGGAATATAGTTGGCCCTTGAACAATGTAGTGGTTAGGGGTACCAACCCCCATGCAGTCAAAAAGCCACCTACAACTTTTTTTTTGTTTTGTTTCATTTTTTTAATTTTATTTTATTATGTTACGTTAGTCATCATACATTACATCATTAGTTTTTGATGTAGTATTCCATGATTCATTGTTTGCATATAACACCCAGTGCTCCATTCAATACATGCCCTCCTTAATACCCATCACCGGGCTAACCCATCCCTCCACCGCCCTCCCCTCTAAAACCTTCAGTTTGTTTCTCAGAGTCCATAGTCTCCCATGGTTTGTCCCCCCTCTGATTTCCCCCCCTTCA
>NW_027398528.1:0-6678 GCF_003265705.2 Callorhinus ursinus | reverse complement strand
CCCCCCTTCATTTTTCCCTTCCTACTATCTTTTTTTTTTTCTTAACATATAATGTATTATTTGTTTCAGAGGTACAGGTCTGTGATTCATCAGTCTTGCACAATTCACAGTGCTCACCATAGCACATACCCTCCCCAATGTCTTTCACCCAGCCACCCCCTCCCTCCCACCCCCCACCACTCCAGCAACCCTCAGTTTCTTTCCTGAGATTAAGAATTCCTCATATCAGTGAGATCATATGATACTTGTCTTTCTCTGATTGACTTATATCGCTTAACATGATACCCTCTAGATCTATCCACGTCGTTGCTAACAGCAAGATTTCAGGGTTTTGATGGCTATATAATATTCCATTGTGTGAGTATATATATACCACTTCTTCTTTATCCATTCATCTGTCGATGGACATCTTGGCTCTTTTCATAGTTTGGCTGTTGTGGACATTACTGCTATAAACATCGGGGTGCACATACCCCTTCAGATCACTACATTTGTATCTTTGGGGTAAATACCCAGTAGTGCAATTGCTGGGTCATACAGTAGCTCCATTTTCAACTTTCTGAGGAGCATCCATACTGTTTTCCAGAGTGGCTGCACCAGCTTGCATTCCCACCAACAGTGTAGGAGGGTTACCCTTTCTCCACATCCTTGCCAACATCTGTCGTTTCCTGACTTGTTAATTTTAACCATTCTGACTGGCCACCTACAACTTTTAACTCTCCAAAAACTTAACTACTGATAGCCTTGTATTGACCAGAAGCTTTACTGATAACATAAACAGTTGATTAACACGTATTTTGAATTATATACTGTATTCTCACAATAAAGTAAGCTAGAGAACATGTATGTTACTAAGAAAATCATAAGGAAGAGAAAATACATTTACAGTGCTGTGCTGTGTTAATGGAAAAAGAATCCATGTAAAAGTCGACCCATGCAGTTCAAGTTGCAACTGTACTTACTCTTAACCCACTATACTAGACTGTGAGCTTCTTGAGGACAAAGAGTGATCCTCATTCATCTATAAGTTCCCAGATCTTTGCACTAGGTTTGGAAAAATGAGAAGTTGGTATATGTTCATTGTATGAATGGAATGAATAAATTATTATGATCTATTTCTCTTATCTCTTAGACATTATTAGGAAAATTAGATTATGTGCATTTTTATTTTTCCTATTGTGTTCTAATGAGAGAGTCCAAAATAAAAAGGAGTCTAGCATAAAACAAAAGGGTAGAAGCATTGGAAGGCTTTCCAGGTGGATGAGAGATAAGATTTGTTTGGTCTCATGTCAAGAGCTTGAATTAGGGCCAAGGAAAGAAAGCATCAGGGAAATAGTTCTTACTCACTGGGAATTAAAATATTTTAACTTACAGAGCTATGTAAAGATGGAATGGGCTGCCCAGCAGGGTGATGAGGTCCCCATTCCTGGGGGTATGCAAGCAGAGGCAAAAGGACTATTTGGTGAAATGTGACAGAGGAATTTTAATCATCTAATGAGGCATTTTTTTGGATGACCTTGGACCTCTTTTCCGTACAGAAATTCTATGAGTCTATGAAATAGAAAGGTGAGGAGGAGGGGGAAAGAACTGAAATCTGAACAGATTGGGTGATACATTTTAATTTTCCTATTGGTGTAACCAAAAGTCTAAACTGATGGAAGAGCAACATTTTTTGGAATTTATGTGCTAAGTCAAAGAGAACAAGCAGATGGAAATAAGCCAATTAAAAGAAATACTCCCAAGGTATCAGTTCTGCCCTGGTCGTCCTGTACCTTTGAAACTCATCATTTCTACCACCACGTGACTTTCCTGTGAGTGATAGATTTTTGTGAAATGTGAACACAGAGAACTAGAAATGCGTACCCCCGCTAATGGGCCAGTTTTGAAAGTAGAAGAGACAGGCAGAGGGAAGAAATGAAGGGGAATCTTATGCAGGCTGGTGGGGCAGAATCTTGTATGTAAATTCTCTACCTCTGTGCGAGTAACAGAATTACGGATGATATGGCTCTAGCCCCAGAGGCAGGGATGAACGCTTTCACCTCTTTATAGGATTTCAGGTTTTCCTGGGCTTATGGGAGAAAAAGAAAAGAACTGGGAGAGGCCCATGAATGGAAACAGTATCTGATGGGGCCACAGCAGTCTTGGCTTGCCAGGGAGGCTAAGCCTTGAGGAGGGGACCAAGGCTATGGCAATGGGAAGGGAAGGCAGCAGCACCAGAGGCTGCTGGAGGACCCAGCACCAGTGTCCAGGCCTCACACTGGAAGGGTGAATTTGGGAGGCCTTCTAATATCACAGAGCAGCAGGGGTTAGGAGATGGAAGCTGACATTCTAGTAGCTTGACTGGTGTGGCTAAGCCAGGAAATTCCTCTTTGTTACTCTTTCCTTCCTGGAACCATAACTTATTAGCAACTCCTTCAGGTTTTACTTAAGCAACTTGAGGAGAAAAATCCTACGTTGTTTTTAGTTGTTTCCCCAGAGTGTAGCTTAGTGCCTGGGACACCATGCACTAAATCAGTGTTTCTTAAATGATTGAATGAATGAATATATCAATGAAGAGTAATCACTAGTTTTGTAGAGGGACTATATTATATATTAGAGACTGGATAGAGTAGGGGATGGAATCTGCCAACGAGGAAGACAACATCCATGTTCCTAAGAAGATGTATGTCAGGTAGGGAAGCTGGATATACACACACTTAATACAGTGAAATAAGCGTTGATGAAGGAGAAGGAAGTGCTGAGTTTACACTGAGTCTGGAAGTTACTTGCCTGAAATTCTATATGAGGACTTCTGCATTTTGATACCAGAGGGTCTTTTCTTTTTCTTTTCTTTTCACTTCTCCTGATTGTTGACGTAATAGGCCAGCATTTTGAATAATTTAGAAAATGTTAAAAGGCAGGACAAATATAAATCATAAGGTCACCGCTCGGCAGCAAACGACTACTATTTTGACATATTGCTTTCCAGACTTTTTCTTTGCATTTTTTTCTCCCTAACTGAGATCATATTGCACCTAGAATGTTATGTTATTCTTTCCCCTCCCAACTTACCATGTCATTAAAATATTGTTTCTAAGCATGATGTATGGCTTTCTTGTAGTCTATTTTATGTCTGTACCACAACTCATTTAATAATTCTCTTTCTGTTGGACTCTTTGGTTTTTCAAATTTTTAATACTATGAAAATTAGACTAGATTCCTGGGAAAGTAATTCCTAGTCAAAGGGCAGAAATTATTTTTTACAGTTTGTGATGTGCCTTGTCCAAGTGCCCTTGTCTTAGTACATTTGGGCTGCTGTAACAAATTACCACAGAGTGGGTGGCTTATAAACAACAGAACTTTATTTCTCACAGTTCTGGAGGCTGGAAGTCCAAGATCAAGGTGGCAGCAGACTTGGTATCTGGTTCACAGACAACTGTCCTTCCTCACATGGCAGAAGGGGGTTAGGGAACTCTCTGGGGCTTCTTTTATAAGGGTGCTAATCCTATTCATGGGGGCTCCACCCTCATCCCAGACTCACCTCCAGATTCCCTACCTCCAAATACTATCACACTGGGGATTAGGTTTTGACATATGAATTTTGGGGGGGACACAAACATTCAGTCTATAGTAGCTATCCAGGATGATTGAACCAATTTGTATTCTCACTGGTTCTTTGTAAGTACCCACCTTACCACATGGAGGGGTATATTTTTTGATTCCAGTGTAGTTAACATGCAGTGTAGAGTAGGGGTATTTTTAAATTCTGTCTTGGCACTGGATTGTTTTCAGAGAGTTTTTACGAGCTCTCTGGCTAGAAGAGAAACTAGATTAAACAGCTACATTTAAATGTATATCATTCTACTTTGTCAAATTACCAAAACATTAATATAATGACCAGCTGGTACTGGCAAGTATTGAGATGGTCCTCTTAGATTGTGGATGGCAAGATAAAATTATGCAATGCTTTCAAAAAGGTAATTTGGGAATACTTTTTAACAAACATCAATGCCCATACAATTTAATGTCTGAAAATGCTTCCCAAGGAAACAATCAAAAACAACAACAACAACAACAACAAAAGAAGGATGGTTATTTTCATCAAGGGGAGTTAATGCAAGAAATGTTACTACTTTTGTAAATATTTAATATAAAGGGAATGTTTAAGTAAATCATGGCATATCTTCTCAATGAACTTGTGATGCACGCATTGTATTTTTAAATTTTTATTCCAGTATGTTAACATACAGTATTACATTAGTTTCAGGTGTACAGTATAGTGATTCAACAATTCTGTACATTACTCAGTGCTCGTCATAATAAGTATGCTCTTAATCCCCTTCACCTATTTCACCCACCCCTCACCCACCATCCCTCCGTAACCATCAGTTCTCTATAACTAAGAATCCATTTTTTAGTTTGTCCTGATTTTTCCTTTGTTCATTTGTTTTTTTAAGTTCCACATATGAGTGAAGTCATATGATACTTGTCTTTCATTGCCTAATTTCACTTAACATTGTGCCCTCTAGATCCATCCATGTTATTGCAAATGGCAAGCTTTCATTCTTGTTTATGGCTGAATAGTATTCCATTGTATATATAAATACCTCATCTTTTTTTTTTTTCAATTTTATTTTATTATGTTAGTCACCATATATTACATCATTAGTTTTTGATGTAATGTTCCGTGATTCATTGTTTGTGTATAAAACCCAGTGCTCCATGCAATACGTGTCCTCCTTAATACCCATCACCGGGCTAACCCATCCCCCTCTCCTCTAAAACGCTCAGTTTGTTTCTCAGAGTCCATAGTGTCTCATGGTTTGTCTCCCCCTCCGATTTCCTACCCTTCATTTTTCCCTTCCTACTATCTTCTTCTTCTAATTTTTTTTTAACATATAATGTATTATTTGTTTCAGAGGTACAGGTCTGTAATTCATCAATCTTACACAATTCAAAGCACTCACCATAGCACATACCCTCCCCAATGTCCATCACCCGGGCACTCTCTCCCTCCCACCCCCCACCACTCCAGCAACCCTCAGTTTGTTTCCTGAGATTAAGAATTCCTCATATCAGTGAGGTCATATGATACTTGTCTTTCTCTGATTGACTTATTTCGCTTAGCATGATACCCTGTAGTTCCATCCACATTGTTGCAAATGGCAAGATTTCGGGTTTTTTGATGGCTGCATAATATTCCGTTGTGTGTGTGTGTGTGTGTGTGTGTATGTGTGTGTGTGTGTGTATACATACCACTTCTTTATCCATTCATCTGTTGATGGACATCTTGGGTCTTTCCATAGTTGGCTATTGTGGACATTGCTGCTATAAATGTTGGGGTGCACATACCCCTTTGGATCACTACATTTGTATCTTTGGGGTAAGTACCCAGTAGTGCAATTGCTGGGTCATAGGGTAGCTCTATTTTCAACTTTTTGAGGAACGTCCATACTGTTTTCCAGAGTAGCTACACCAGCTTGCATTCCCACCAACAGTGTAGGAGGGTTACCCTTTCTCCACATCCCCGCCAACATCTGTCGTTTCCTAACTTGCTAATTCTAGCCATTCTGACTGGTGTGAGGTGGTATCTCATGGAGGTTTTGATTTGGATTTCCCTGATGCCGAGTGATGTTGAGCACTTTTTCATGTGTCTGTTGGCCATTTGGATGTCTTCTTTGGAAAAATGTCTGTTCATGTCTTCTGCCCATTTCTTGATTGGATTATTTATTCTTTGGGTCTTGAGTTTGGTAAGTTCTTTATAGATTTTGGGTAGTAGCCCTTTATCTGATATGTCATTTGCAAATATCTTCTCCCATTCTTTTGGTTGTCTTTTGGCTTTGTTGACTGTTTCCTTTGTTGTGCAAAAGCTTTTTATCTTGATGAAGCCCCAGTAGTTCATTTTTGCCCTTGCTTCCCTTGCCTGTGGCGATGTTTCTAGGAAGAAGTTGCTACGGCTGAGGTCAAAGAAGTTGCTGCCTGTGTTCTTCTCTAGGATTTTGATGGATTCCTGTCTCACATTTAGGTCTTTCATCCATTTGGAGTCTATTTTTGTGTGTGGTGTAAGGAAATGGTCCAGTTTCATTCTTCTGCATGTGGCTGTCCATTTTCCCAGCACCATTTATTGAAGAGACTGTCTTGTTTCCATTGCATATTTTTTCCTGCTTTGTCAAAGATGAGTTGACCATAGAATTGAAGGTCCATTTCTTGGCTCTCTATTCTGTTCTGTTGATCTATGTGTCTGTTTTTGTGCCAGTACCATAGTGTCTTGATGATGACAGCTTTGTAATAGAGCTTGAAGTCCGAAACTGTGATGTCGCCAGCTTTGCTTTTCTTTTTCAACATTCCTCTGGCTATTCGGGGTCTCTTCTGGTTCCATACAAATTTGAGGATTATTTGTTCCATTTCTTTGAAAAAAGTGGATGGTATTTTGATGGGGATTGCATTGAATGTGTAGATTGCTCTAGGTAGCATTGACATCTTCACAATGTTGATTCTCCCAATCCATGAGCATGGAACGTTTTTCCATTTCTTTGTGTCTTCTTCAATTTCTTTCATGAGTATTTTATAGTTTTCTGAGTACAGATCCTTTGCCTCTTTGGTTAGATTTATTCCTAGGTATCTAATGGTTTTGGGTGCAATTGTAAATGGGATAGACTCCTTGATTTGTCTCTCTTCTGTCTTGTTGTTGGTGTATAG
>NW_027398527.1:0-11014 GCF_003265705.2 Callorhinus ursinus | reverse complement strand
TTTGACTTCCTCTTTGCCGATTTGGATGCCTTTGATTTCTTTTTGTTGTCTGATTGCTGTGGCTAGGACTTCTAATACTATGTTGAATAGCAGTGGTGAGAGTGGACATCCCTGCCGCGTTCCTGACCTGAGGGGTAAAGCTCTCAGCTTTTCCCCACTGAGAATGATATTCGCTGTAGGTTGTTCATAGATGGCTTTTATGATATTGAGGTATGTATCCTCTATCCCTATACTCTGAAGAGTTTTGATCAAGAAAGGATGCTGTACTATGTCAAATGCTTTTTCTGCATCTATTGAGAGGATCATATGACTCTTGTTCTTTCTTTTGTTAATGTATTGTATCACGTTGATTTGCAGATGTTCAAACAACCTTGCAGCCCAGGGATAAATCCCACTTGATCATGGTGAATAATCCTTTTAATGTACTGTTGGATCCTATTGGCTAGTATTTTGGTGAGAATTTTTGCATCCATGTTCATCAAGGATATTGGTCTGTAATTCTCCTTTTTGATGGGGTCTTTGTCTGGTTTTGGGATCAAGGTAATGGTGGCCTCATAAAATGAGTTTGGAAATTTTCCTTCCATTTCTATTGTTTTGGAACAGTTTCAGGAGAATAGGTATTAATTCTTCTTTAAATGTTTGATAGAATTCCCCTGGGAAGCCACCTGGCCCTGGAATTTTGTTTGTTGTAAGATTTTTGATGACTGCTTCAATTTCCTTAGTGGTTATTGGTCTGTTCAGATTTTCTATTTCTTCCTGGTTCAGTTATGGTAGTTGATACATCTCTAGGAATGCACCCATTTCTTCCAGGTTATCTAATTTGCTGGCATAGAGTTCCTCATAATATGTTCTTATAATTGTTTGTATTTCTTTGGTGTTGGTTATGATCGCTCCTCTTTCATTCATGATTTTGTTGATTTGGGTCATTTCTCTTTTCTTTTTGATACGTCTGGCCAGCAGTTTATCAATTTTGTTAATTCTTTCAAACAACTAGCTCCTAGTTTCATTGATCTGTTCTACCGTTCATTTGGTTTCTATTTCATTGATTTCTGCTCTGATCTTTCTTATTTCTCTTCTCCTGCTGGGGTTAGACTTTATTTGCTGTTCTTTCTCTAGCTCCTTTAGGTGTAGGGTTAGGTTGTGTACCTGAGACCTTTCTTGTTTCTTGAGAAAGGCTTGTATTGCTATATACTTTCCTCTTAGGACTGCCTTTGCTGTATCCCAAAGATTTTGGACAGTTGTGTTTTCATTTTCATTGGTTTCCATGGATTTTTTAAATTCTTCTTTAATATCCTGGTTGACCCATTCATTCTTCAGTAGGATGCTCTTTAGCTTCCATGTGTTTGAGTTCTTTCCGACTTTCCTCTTGTGATTGAGTTCTAGTTTCAAAGCACTGTGGTCTGAAAATATGCAAGGAATAATCCCAATCTTTTGTTATTGGTTGAGACCTGATTTGGACCTAGGATGTGATCAATTCTGGAGAATGTTCCATGGGCACTAGAGAAGAATGTGTATTCCGTTGCTTTGGGATGAAATGTTCTGAATATGTCTATGAAGTCCATTTGGTCCAGTGTGTCATTTAAAGTCTTTATTTCCTTGTTGATCTTTTACTCAGATGATCTGTCCATTTCAGTCAGGGGGCTGTTAAAGTCCCCCACTATTATTGTATTGTTGTCAATGTGTTTCTTTGCTTTTGTTATTAATTGCCTTATAAAAGTGGCTGCTCCCGTGTTAGGGGCATAGATATTTACAATTGTTAGATCTTCTTGTTGGATAGACCTTTTAAGTAAGATATAGTGTCCTTCTTCATCTCTTATTACAGTCTTTGTTTTAAAATCTAATTTGTCTGATATAAGGATTGCCACCCCAGCTTTCTTTTGGTGTCCATTAGCATGGTAAATGGTTTTCCACCCCCTCACTTTCAATCTGGGGATGTCTTTGGGTCTAAAATGAGTCTCTTGCAGACAGCATATGGATGGGTCTTGTTTTTTAATCCAATCTGATAGCCTGTGTCTTTTGATTGGGGCATTGAGCCCATTTACATTCAGGGTAACTATTGAAAGATATGAATTTAGTGCCATTGTATTGCCTGTAAGGTGACTGTTACTGTATGTTGTCTGTGTTCCTTTCTGATCTATGCTGCTTTTAGGCTCTCTCTTTGCTAGAGGACCCCTTTCAATATTTCTTGGAGGGCTGGTTTTGTGTTTGCAAATTCCTTTAGTTTTTATTTGTCCTGGAAGCTTTTTACCTCTCCTTCTATTTTCAATGACATCCTTGCTGGATATAGTATTCTTGGCTGCATATTTTTCTCATTTAGTGCTCTGAAGATATCATGCCAGTCCTTTCTGGCCTGCCAGGTCTCTGTGGGTAGGTGTGTTGCCAATCTAATGTTTCTACCATTGTAGGTTACACATCTTTTCTCCCGAGCTGCTTTCAGGATTTTCTCTTTGTCTCTGAGACTCATAAGTTTTACTATTAGATGTCGGGGTGTTGATCTATTTTTATTGATTTTGAGAGGGGTTCTCTGTGCCTCCTGGATTTTGATGCCTGTTTCCTTCCCCACATTAGGGAAGTTCTCTGCTATAATTTGCTCCAATATTCCTTCTGTCCCTCTCTCTCTTTCTTCTTCTTCTGGGATCCCAATTATTCTAATGTTGTTTCATCTTATCGTATCACTTATCTCTCAAATTCTGCCCTCGTGATCCTGTAGTTGTTTATCTCTTTTTCTCAGCCTCTTTATTTTCCATTATTTGATCTTCTATTTCACTGATTCTCTCTTCTGCCTCATTTATCCTAGCAGTTAGTGCCCCCATTTTTGATTGCACCTCATTAATAGCCTTTTTGATTTCGACTTGGTTAGATTTTAGTTCTTTTATTTCTCCAGAAAGGGTTTCTCTAATAACTTCCATGCTTTTTTCAAGCCCAGCTAGTATCTTTAAGTCCTGATTCTGAACTCTAGGTCCGACATCGTACTAATGTAGTATTGAGTAGGTCCCTGGCAGATGTTACTACCTCTTGTTCTTTTTGCTGAGGTGATTTTTTTCATCTTGTCATTTTGTCCAGAGGAGAACAGATGAATGAGAGAACAAAATGCTAACAGGTTAACAACGTCCCCAGCAAATGTACTCTATACAAATCAGAAAAGACCTGAAACCAGGGGAAAAGAAAGGGAAAGAAAGAGAAAAGAAAGAGGAAAAAAAAGAAAAAAAGATAAACAAAAACAGAACAAAACAAAAAAAAAAAACAGAATATGATCAAATATGATCAGGCTAGTGCATAGATCAGTGCCACACACTAGATTTTGGGTGTATTCTCGTCTGTTAGAAGAAAGTGCCTCCTAAAATTTTAAAAGAAGAAAGACTTATATATGTACAAACTAAGGGTTGATACAATGAAGGGATGGAAGATGACTGTAAAGATGAAACTTATAAAAGGTTTTATAAACGGAATTGATAAGAAGTTGTTTGAAAGAAGAAAGAAGATTTAAAAAAAAGAAAAAAAATGGGAGAGACTGTGATCAGGCAGGAGACTAGAACAAAGCCATACACTAGAGATTTAGGGTATATTTTGATCTGTTAGAAGAAACTGTATATCAAAATTTTAAAGAGAGAAGAACTTATATATATATGCCAAAAATAAGGGTAACTACTATGAAGGGATAAAATATGACTCTAAAAATGAAAAATAAAATATTTTTTTTAAAAAGGGATTGATAAGATGTTGGTTGAAAAAGGGAAAAAGAAAAATTCAAAAAAAAAAACAGTTAAAAAAATTAACTTTGAAAAACTAATATTAGAGTCATGGTACAAAAGCCGTGAATTCTATGTGCAGTATTCCCCTAGCGCTGGAGTTCTCCCGTTCTCCTTCATCGGTAAACTTGGTCTTGGCTGGCTGTTCTTGCTGATCTTCTGGGGGAGGGGCCTGTTGCCCCGGTTCCCAAATGTCTTTGCCAGAGGCAGAATTGCCCTGCCCTTGTCGGTCGGGGCTAAGCAAGCTGCTTGGGTTTGCTCCTAGGAGCTTTTGTTCCCTGCAAGCTCTCGGCACAGCTTTGGAGGACCAGGGTGAAAATGGTGGCCTCCCACTCTCTGCCCGGAGGAGCTGAGAACTCGGGGCCCCGCTCCTCAGTGCGCCCCCAGAGAAAAGCAGTCAATCACTCCCGTCTCACCGGTCTCTGGCCGCATTCCGCGCTCACTCAGCCTGTGACCGAGCGTTTCTATTTCTGGCACCCGACCCTGTGTGGAGTCTCCAAATCCAGCAGATCCCTGCGGTGTGCTCCCGTGCCGCTCCTCCTGCGGGAGGGAGGGGAGTCTCTCCGGCTCTGCTGCTTGTTGGGTACCTGCTGGAGGAGCAGTGGCCCGAGTGGGCCAGGGATCACAGTTTATGGCCACCCCGAGCTGCAGGCCTGCGCCTCGGCTCCGTCTCTGCAGCTGGCTTCCCCGCTCCAATACCTGGGAGCTCTGCTGCACTCAGGCACCCCCGGTCTTTCTGTGACCCCGAGGCTCCTGAGACCACACTGTACCGCGAGGTTTCCACCTCCCGCTTAGCCACTGGAGTGACATCCCTCAGCGGAACCGACTTCTAAAAGTTCCGATTTTGTGCTCCGCGGCTCTATCACTTGCCAGAAGCGGCGGACGGAGGCCCCCTCCCCCGCCGTCTATCCTCCCGAATATCGCCTCAGATTCACTTCTCCGCACGTCCTACCTTCTAGTAAGTGGTCGCTTCTCCTGTTCAGAGAGTTGTTGCTACTCTCTTCTTTGATCTCCTGTTGAGTCGTAGGTGTTCAGAATGGTTTGATCCCTATTCAGCTGAATTCCTGAGACCAGACGATATCCAGGTCTCCTACTCCTCTGCCATCTTGCTCCACCCCTACCTTAAAAAAATGGTAAACCTGTATTTTAACCCTGGATTTTCCATCATATACCTGTGTGAACTCAGCATGTTATTTAACCTCTCATAGCCTTGGTTTCCTTATTAATAAAGTGAGGTATGGTTAAACTACATCAGTGAATTTGAAATGAGTTCCTTCAACCAACATATATTTTATCTCTCAAGCACTGTGTGGGAATGGGGAAGTTATGAATCTCTGGACCAGGTGAGCTCTTGAGTTTAGTTGGCTAAAATTAGCTGTATAAATGCTATTCTTTATTTTGGAAGATCAGGCTGAAAGAAGAAAATTATATGGGAAATAGGTAAGCAGTGATCTGATTAGGGCAGAGTAAGCCATACACAGTGAGAAGAAAATCTTAGGGTACTAGATGAAAGAGATTAAAGAATGATAGCAGAATGCAAAAATTTAACATAAACATTTGATCCATCATCTTTTTTTCTGAATTAATTTTTATTCCACATGCCACCTCTGGCTGGTAGTAGCCTTCTGGATCTCTATGTTGAAATAAACATTGAGCCAGCATTTGCTGATCAGGGAAATGTGTGATCAGTTTTCACTGTCTGAATTGCTTGTGGGAAAAATAAATGTGCCACACATGTGCTCTCCCTGCAATTAGACATGGTAAAGTGCATGGGCTTTTGAAAACTGTTTTCATTTAAATAAAATCCTAGTGAAGAACAGAAGCAACTACCTATAACACCATTTAGTAAAAGAACAAACAGAGGTACACATTTTAGTAATCCCTGAAGAGCTACTATATTACAAATTAGAGTAGTTGAAATTATTTCCTGATTCATTAGTAAGAATTCTTAAATTAGGGCACCTCGCTGGCTCAGTCTGAAGATCCTGTGACTCTTGATTTTGGGGTCATGAGTTTGAGCCCCATTCTTGGTGTAGAGATTACTTAAATGAATAAATAAATAACTTTAAAAAATCTTAAGTGTAATATATAAGTAGCATTGCTTTTGAGAGCTGATAAATTTTTGGAAATTACAGATTAAGCAAGTTTCAATGGGTGCTCTTCTCCCATTGCATTCTTTCACTCAAAGTGTTGAGTTTTGTGGATAGGTAACAACAGCGAGAAACTATGTGTGTATTAAAGGGAGGAAGCAGTATGAAAATAAATTGTCTAGACTCTGCAAATTTATTTATTTAATCAAATATTAAGTACCTACTAAATGCCAAGTATTGTTCTGAGTCCTGAGGGGACTGTTTTCATGAAAGTAAATAAAGTAAATAAGTAATATCAGATAGTAATAAGTGCTATGAATAAAAATAAAGAGGATTGAGAAATTCAGAGGGCTATATTAGAGCAAAAGCCTTTCTGATAATGTCATTTTAACAGAGCCCTGAAGATAGGGAAGGAGACAAGGAAATATGCAATTGTTATTAAAATATTTTTGTTAAAATAACATTTGTGACTTAAATTATTGTATTTCACTTATTTTGGATAAATGAAATATTTTATTTTGTATATTGACAATACTAAGGTTTGTTTGGTTTTGTAATTTTTCTGATACTTTAAAAAGTAAATTTTAGTTAATTCCTAAATATTGATTCTCGTTCCAAACTATTTGTCCGGTAAATGAAAGAACAGTGGTACATTGCTTACTAATTAATTACAGTTTTTAAATTATCCCACAGATTTAGTATGAATAAAACCTTTCATTCTTTTATATACACCTTTATATTTTATTTTAAAACTGCCACCCTTACTACTAAAATAAACCAAATTACTAAACTACAAAAAATACTATAATTTTTATGTATAATTGCAGAAATGTCAATTGAAAACCATATGGAATGGGGCTGTTTGGTTTACTTTAATGTTTCTTTTTGTGTTCTCTTTTTAAAGATTGAAACACAGTTATCAGAGTATCACAAGTTGGCCAGAAAACTAAAACTTATCCCTAAGGGTGCTGAAAATTCCAAAGGTTATGACTTTGAAATTAAGTTTAATCCTGAAGCTGGAGCCAACTGCCTTGTCAAATACAGAGCTCAAGTTTATGTAAGTAATCATAAGTACTTCAAAAGATTTTTAAATGATATGACTAATGTCTTGTTCATTTATTTATAAGAGTTTAAACCTCAGCATGTTCATAACTGAGGACTGAACATAGAAATAAAACACTGAAACTTTTAATCTTCCTTCATTTTGGTACTTAAGTCTCTATTGTCCCATCCTCTTTGAATTATAAAGCCTTTTCTTTCTCTCTACCTACTTCATTTACTCAGCTAACCAAAAGAATCTTTGATTATATTAAATATAGACACTAGGATTATAAAGAGAAAAATTACCTGACCCTTGCTGTTAAGTGGCTACTTAGAGAAGAGAAAGACTTAAATAAATAATTGCTATATATGTGCTTTATTAGAGATGTTAACAAGGTATGGTACTGAGATCAATTCTTGCCAGAATTGAGGGGAAAGAAAAGTGTCCAAAGAGATGGTGAGTCTGGAATGAAATCTTGAAAGTTGAGGTATTTATTTGGATGGTCTGTGGGGAAAAAGCTTCAGGCACAAGGACACACATGAAGGCATGTGTGAAGGCATGAAATATAATAAGGCATTAAGAAACACCAGCAGTCAATAATAAAAAATCTGCACCTAATTTTTAAATATGGCCAATGATGTAATTTGGAGAAAATTTTTAAATCGTTCTATGGCAACTTCTCAATTATTCACAGATTTTAGTGTTTTAGTGGCCCCCTCAAAAATGGCACTCTTCAAAATATGTAGTTTTTGAATAAAGAATGTCAGAGTCTAAAGCTATGCATTTTTCCCTTGAGAATCATTCATTCATTCAATAAATTATTGATTAAGTACATACTATGCTCCATACCAGCTAGGTGCTGGAGATGAAATGCCCAGAAAGATACAATTTCCAGAGATCACAGTTTATTGGTGAACAGACTTTGATTAAATAAAGCTAGACTCATTTTCAATAGAAAAAAATCCACCCAGTAAACATAGTCTTTTACTGAATTGTTTTTTAAGCAGTAGCTAGGTCGGTAGGTAGACAGACAGGCTGGCAGCCAGATAGTTTACGCACCCACTATTTTGAGTAGTTTGACACATGCAAGAAAATAATTACCTGCATCAAATCAGTGTGGAAAGGATTACCCAATACAAAAAGAATTCACGTTGTAAGAGAAGAGGGAAAGGCTTTATTGTGATCTCTGAAAATAGTTTTACATAATAATAGAACAATAAAAATAGAAATAGCATCCAGAAGGAGCAACCCCAACTGTTACAAGTAGTATTTGGAGAAAAGTTCTTAAAGAGGCATTGCATCTTTCAAAAAGGAGCAGCCAAAATTAAAACTCAGCAATAACTTTAAAAGACCTACTAAAAACATAGTAATACACGGGGTTTTCTTTTGGTGATGAAGATGACTTGGAATGAGAGGTGGTGTTTATACAACACTGAATGTACTAAATGCCACTGACCTATATGCTTTAAAAGAGGTAGTTTTATGTTAAATTCATTTTAACTTAATTATTTCAATTTAATCATTTTAAAGTGTGAGTTTGACCTCAATAAAAAAATAATGGAAACAATGAAGTACTGTGTTGAAAGAAAATTAGTAGAATAGAGGATAAACATAAGAAATACAAGCAATAAGAGCTTCAAGGTTGGTGAACACATGGAGATGCAGGGCACACCCAGAGGCTATGGAAGCTCTGCACCGCTTCTAAGTACCTTGCCCTATGCATCTTTTCCGTCTGGCTGTTCCTGACTTTGATCATTCTTAAATGAACTGGTAAACATTTGCCTGTTCTGGACACCCACCTTGCTTTTATTCCCAGAACAACCCACCCTGGCGATCTCTCTGCAGTAGTATGTCAAGGTCTTCCTGGTTCTTTTTGCAGTCTCAGAGTCTTCATTGTGTAGCTTATTCAACCAGTCCTGGCTGGTGGACATACGCTATGTGTCAAGTCTTGTGCTACTAAAACAGAATACCAATGAATAGCAGAAAGAAGAAATACAAGCAGATAATTGTAAGATTAAACAGTTGAAAAGGATTAAGAGAAAAATATAAATTGTTTTCAAGAAAGATACTGTATTAATACAAGCGTACTTATAAAAAATGTTTAAATAATAGCAGTGAATCTCCAGAATCCATAAGCAAATCTAAAATTTTGCAAGTATTCAAAACTAAAAGCAAGTTGCCTTCTATAGTTACAGAAATTACATTGAAAATTAGTTTTATTGGCACTCCTGTGTGGCTCAGTCAGTTGAGCATCATCTTGGTTTCTGCTTAGGTCGTGATCTCAGAGTCGAAAGATGAAGCCCTGTGTCAGGCTCCTCACTCAGCGGGGAGTCTGCTTGAGATTCTCTCCCTCTACCTTTGCCCTTGCCCCTGCATGAACGCTGTCTCTCTCTCTCTCTCTCTCTCTCTCTCTCTCTCTCTCTCATAAATCTTTAAAGAGAAAAATTACTTTTATTGTCTTATTTATAATGTATTAATTTAGTTTGAAACCATCATGGCTTCACTTTTTTCCCTCCAAAAGTGGTTCCTTCTATCACAATGTGTAGATGCCTCATGAGAAATTTTGTACTTAGGTATATCATATGTAACCCATATTCCTATATATTTTATAGGTACCACTCAAGGAACTCTTGAACCAAACTGAAGAAGAAATTAATAAAGCTCTAAATAAAAAAATGGGGTTAGAGGATACTTTAGAACAGGTAAGTAACAAAACAGTTTTTAAAAGCAAAAATAAGATTTTTTAACACTTAAATGTGGTTTGTAGTTTCTATGGAATGAATGTGCAGCTCTTAAGGAATGAATTTTTAATAAGATATTATGGAAAATGAGAATTGGAGATACCCTTGACTTAGAAACATTTGAAGTAATTTTTTAAATAACTTAAACATCTTAGGCTACACATATCATTGGTGATGAAACAATAAATTACTGAGTAAATTATCCTGGATTTTAAATGGAGAACTGCCTCCTTCAACTTGAGATAATTTAATATCCCTTTTTTTTTTTTAAGTTTTATATTAAGTAAATCTCTACACCCAACATGGGGCTCAAACTCAAGACCCTGAGATCAAGAGTTGCATGCTCTTCGGACTGAGCCAGCCAGGAGCCCCTTAATATCTCTTTATACTATAAGGAATTTGAGATGGCTATCTTAAAAGTAGATATGTATCATTTGGGGCTTGAGGCTAAGTAGCCATGATAAATTAAGAGTTTTATTAACCACACTTTTCATTCTGCACCATGAAATTCAGGGGAACTCAAATGCCTATAAAAGTCTACTTCCAAAAGTAGGTTTCAGAAAGTTCCTGCTTCTAAGATACTTGAAACATAAAATGACCAATATCCCTAAGAGAGATATTGATTCTATTATTGATTCAGTAACCTTTAAATATTGTTAAAGTTGATTAAGAAAAAGTTAAGAAGCTACTTCTCAACTACACACAAAAGGTATTGTTTATATGACAACAAACAATTGAAGGAAAACCCTAGTTAATTCAGCTCTTCAAGAAGTATTGTGGCATTTCAAGATTCCAAGATACAAAATCCTGTCTTTACTCAGAACAGAAATTTGTTTTTCTCATCTGGAAATAAAACCTATGCATTTCACAAATTATGCAAGTAACCCACATTTTTTTCATGTTAACAAATTCTATCAAAACTTACTTTGTATTAGAAAGAATTACCACTCCTCAAAAACATAGCAAATAGGGGGCGGAGCAAGATGGCGGAGGAGTAAGAGACCTAGATTTCGTCTGGTCTCAGGAATTCAGCTGAATAGGGATCAAACCATTCTGAACACCTACGAACTCAACAGGAGATCAAAGAGGAGAGTAGCAACAACTATCTGAACAGAGAAGCGACCACTTACTGGAAGGTAGGACGTCCGGAGAAGTGAATCCGAGGCGATATTTGGGAGGATAGACGGCGGGGGAGGGGCCTCCACCGGCCGCTGCTGGCAAGTGCTAGAGCCGTGGAGCACAAAATCGGACCTTTTAGAAGTCGGCTCCGCTGAGGGACGTCGCTCCAGTGGCTAAGCGGGGGTGGAACCCTCGCAGGACAGTGGGGTCTCAGGACCCTCGGGGTCACAGAAAGACCGGGGAAGCCTGAGTGCGCCAGAGCTCCCAGGTATC